>NC_083116.1:126096737-126229237 GCF_949774975.1 Lagenorhynchus albirostris
GGCTCCAGACGCGCAGGCTCAGTTACTCTGGCTTACGGGCCTAGTTGCTCCGCGGCATGTGGGATCCTCCTGGACTGGGGCTGGAACCCGTGTCCCCTGCATCGGCAGGCAGATTCTCAACCACTGCGCCACCAGGGAAGCCCCACAGTTTTCTTGATGGCTTTTGTACTGGAGGCCGGTTACTTTCCTCACCTATAGTCCTCACCTTGCAATAAATGTTGCCAGTCAGAAACCGGAAGAAAAAAAAGGTCAATGATGTTCAAAAGGAAAAATAGACAGAGAGCAGCTTTTGAAGGGTTCGTGAAATTTACTTTGACCTGTTATTCACGGAGCTAAACTTGGTGTGAGGGGGTATGGGCCAACTAGGGGGAGTACGGGGTTTATTGCTGGTGGTGAAGTGCTTTCCAGTTGATTGTGACAATGGCTGCACAACTCTATGAATGTGCTAAAAACCACTGAATTGTACACTTTCAATGAGTGACATATATGGATATGCGAATTACATCTTAATAAAGCTGTCATAGACAGCAAAACAGGAAAAAATAAAACAAATACATGCAGATAAAATCATGTTGACATTCTTGCAAAGGCTGCTCGATGCACTCTGAATAAATTCTCCATGTGTTTAAAACATTAAATAAACAAACTCACCACTCTGCCACCCCTCTGCTCACCTGATTTACCTGGTCGGCCCAGGTTGGCAGAACCCTGAGATGGTTTGCTGCTCTAGGCTGCTTTGGGACTTGCAGGAGAAGTGGAGGCGTGGCTGGAAGCCTCTCCCCAGCCCCTTCCCAAGGGCTGTCATACCAGTGACCGGCGATGGAACCTCCCCAAAGCACATTTGGCCTGGAAGGGGCCTTGATGGTGCATTGGGTCCGTTTGCAGACGATGAGACCACAGGTCTAGGAGGCCCAGAGTCACGCAGCTGAGTCAAACAACCTGCCGGTCAGGCTAAAATGGAGTTACATAGTGTTGCACTACACTTGTTCACATCTATCAAGACAGTAAGGCTGGGGGAAAAGGATCTGAGGGGATCCAACACTTGTTGAGGTCACGCTCAGTGACAGGACTATTTTAGGACTTTCCTTTTGTTAGCCCAGCTTCATCCTAGGTTAAACCTATAGTAATCCTCTCACACTCATAAAGGAAGTGTGTCTGAACTGAACTGATTTCAGTGGATGACTAGCAACATTTACGGTGGATTTTAAGATTCCGAAAGATAATTTTTTTGTATGGTGAAAAATGTGGAAATATTTGCTTTTTTATTATTTTTAGCACGGATGATAATCATGCTAGTACTCTAGAAATAGCAGGGTTTCCAGGGGAGCTTCAGAAGATCTTTGGACATTAACATTTTCTTAAGAAATTTTAAGAAAAAAAATCAGTGATGATTTATTTTGATTACATATTCACTTCCTTGATTTTAGGATAATACAGAAGTACTCTTTCTGAGGGGTTTACTTGCCTTGAATTTTTGAGTCACCCGAGTACTATGCTGAGTTTGAATCAATATCCTTTCTAAGGATGATGATGACGGTGATGATGATGACATAGGTGTTTGTTGAGTATTTTCTATATGTAGACCAGGGTCTCTCAGCCTTGAAGTCATTTGGGCCTGGATAGCTCTTTGTTGGAGGGGCCGTCCTGTGCACTGTAGGGTGTTTAGCAGCGTCCGTGGTCTCTACCCATCAGCTGCTGATAGGACCTCCCTCAGTTGTGACAACTGAAAATAGCTCTAGGCGGTGCCAAGGTCCCTGAAGATGGGATTGCCCTGGTTGAGAGCCCCTAGTGTGGGCTCTGGCCTAAATGCCTTAGCACCAACATCTCATTAACTTACGTGAACCATGTGAAAAAAGAACCACGGTCGTCCCCATTTTTAAAAGTAGGTGACAGTGTTAGAGCCTGAAGGGTTTACTCAAGAAGGTCGCTCAGCCAGTACGCATGCGAGCTTCCCTGGCTGGATGTTACTTCCCCATATGGAAAAACAATAAGTGCAATGATTAGAAAACCCCTACAGTGGATAAAGGATTGGCAGTGTTGTATAAAGTAAAATGTACCCTTACTATACAACACAGCAATACCACTCCTTGGTATCTACCCTAGAGAAGCGAAAACTTACATTTCCATAAAATTCTCTGGCCGAATGTTCACAGAAGCTTTATTTGTGTTAGTCAAAAGCTAGAGACAGCCCAAATATCCTTTCACAGGTAAATGGATTAAAAAAAAAAGCTATTTGGATATGATTGTTTACTACTCAGCGATAAAATGAAACAAACTATTGATATGTGAAACAATTTGGATAAATTTTAAAGACATAATCCTGCATGAGGGAGAAAGCCAGTTTCAAAGAATTACATGCTGTGTGATTCCACTTACTTGACATTCTCAAAAAGACAAGCTATAGTGATGGAGAACAGATCAGTGGTTGCCAGGGGTTAGGGAGTGGGGGTGACTGTGGAGGGACAGCAGGACACAGTTGTCTGTCTTGGGTAGCTACTAAAAAATACAGCCAAACTTAACACTTTGAGTGGCTTTTTCTTAGGCTGTGCACATGCATCTTAGTTTATTTTTTTCACTTCTAGAGCTGTCTCTGTTTTGGATTTATGATGTTCTATTACAGGGGCAGCAAATAACCACAAATGGGCCACATTTGGCCCACCATCTGTTTTTTTGTTTTTGTTTTTTTAATAAACTTATTTATTTATTTATGGCCGCGTCGTGTCTTCATCGCTGCACTCGAGCTTTCTTTTAGTTTCAGCGAGTGGGGGCCCTTTTCACTGCAGTGCGTGGGCTTCTCATCGCGGTGGCCTCTCTTGTTGCAGAGCACGGGCTCTCGGTGCACGGGCTTCAGTAGTTGTGGCTCGCGGGCTCTAGAGCGCAGGCTCAGTAGTTGTGGCGCAGGGGCTTAGTTTCTCCGCGACATGTGGGATCTTCCCGGACCAGGGCTCGAACCCGTGTCCCCTGCATTGGAAGGTGGATTCTTAACCACGGCGCCACCAGGGAAGCCCCCATCTGTTCTTTTAACTAAAATCTTATTAGAATATGGCCTCACCCATTTACTGACATATCATCTATGGTTGCTTTTATGCTACAAATATTTACTATTAAGCCCTTAAGAGAAGAAGTTTGCTGACCCGCTGTCTATAGTATTACCTAAACTGAAAAATTGGCCGTTGTGTAGTTTCAATGCAATAAAAAATCATACACTTGAATTATCTAACTAAAGGGATACTTTAAAATAATAGTATGATTTTACACCAAGTTCCACACCTTGTACGCTCTGCCCCCGCAAATCATCCGAGGGTCCCCTCTTTCCTTTTCTTCAAGTATGTAATTTTCCTTCACGTGGGCTTTACCTTCTGATACCACGCATTTTATCTGCAACAACATAACTTGCAACTATCACTACAGAGAGGTGAGTGAGAGCATACCTCAGCGTAATCTAAATATGATCTCAGACGTAGTTCACCTCTCTTCTAGCTATCCACAAATTGGCAAGAGAATCTTGCGTGTGAAAAGGAACTGCTTTTATTTTATAATTCTCCTGTCCTCTGGTTCCTATTTGGGACAACTTTTCATTATTTGGTGACTGGATCAGAAGCTTGGTAGTAGGAGGAAGAAAAATAGAATATGCCAGTGACACGTGTGATTTACAAACCAGGTCATCTCCCTTCAGTACACGCAACTAGAGGTTACTGGTATTTGAACCATCTTTGCTAATATTCTTCCGAAAGGCCAGTGAGAGCAGCGTTATTTACTTGCATTAAGTCTTGGTATCTGTTTTTTATTTGTCTTCATGGTTCCCAGAGTTATAATATTGTCAGTGTTTATGATGTATTACTTGCTTACAAATACCAGTTCTTCCTCTATAACCTTTCTTCATCAGTGTAGTTTAGAAAATTAACAGAGGTCAGCCCTGCCTTGTTTTGATGGCCTTAATGTACTGATAAGAGTATGACCGTGCTGTCTCCCAGGGCCAATTATGAATCACTTTCAAGCCAACTCAAAGCATCTAAGTGGAAGCATTTTTCACTTCTGCTATATCACATGGAATTGGAACACTGTGTTTCCTGGGGTCCTTTCCCACGTCCTTTCGTTTCCTCTTTGTCTGAAAATAAAAGGCAAAAGTTATCAGTTCCCTTAGATGTAAGGCACGTCTAATACATAAAGTGTAGACTTGAAGAATTGGGTACACTGCCGCTTTGTAACCACAGGCTTTAGCAACTAGGAAAGTATCATACATTGAACATCCACCTCCACCTCCGCTAGACTCGGCCACAAGTTCTTCATGTGGACTATCTCCGTCAATACAGCTCTGTAGGTTCAAGAGCTACACTTTAGAGAAGAGATGATGGGCTCAGAGGAGAGCAGTGACTTGTGCAGGGTTGACTGCCCTTTGCCTTTTCACTCTTCCCCCCTCCAGCTGGACCTTAGGGAGGCCAACTCCCGTGGTAGGAAACTTTCTGCTACGTGGCCCTTCGTTACGAAGCAGAAGGAACAAGTATGAGGGGTGTGAGTTTTAGCACCTGTGGTCTTCTCCAGTGGCCTTTCTGATATAAGATGGTTTCCACCAAAAATACTTGAAGAATGGGCCTCCAGTGACCTTCTGAGTGAGGACCAAGATTGTTATTATTATTTAACAAAGGTTTATTGACACATGTGAACCCTGTATTGTCTTTGGCACTGAGAGGGGTTCAAAAAGGCATAGTCTCGTCGTATAGAAACTTTGTCTAATTTGGGAGGCAAAATTAATCCCTGTGGATCTGTTAAACGAGAGAGTCTCTCTCTAGTTTGCACACTTAAAAACTAGCATCTATGCCACTCCATGCCCTGTGTCTGGCGCTCAGAATACCATGGTGAGCTTGTCTCTATGGGGCTTATATTCTAGCAGAAGGGTAGTCAGTGAACAATTAGACATATAGACAAGAAATCTCAGACTGATAACTGTGTTGAAGGGAATAAACACTGTGACAGAATCGCTAGTGGGGACTGTGCAGTTTAGATGGGATGTCTCAGAAAGGAGGTCTTTCCGAATGTGTCCTTTAAGATGGAATCTTGAGGGAGCTTGTCTTCCACATGACCACCATCAATTTTGCTGTCCGTGTGTATGCATGGCATCTCCCCGTTAAGAGAAGGTGTCTCGGGCTTCCCTGGTGGCACAGTGGTTGAGGGTCCGCCTGCTGATGCAGGGGACGCAGGTTCGTGCCCCGGTCCGAGAGGATCCCACATGCCGCGGAGCGGCTGGGCCCGTGAGCCATGGCCGCTGAGCCTGCGCGTCCGGAGCCTGTGCTCCGCCACGGGAGAGGCCACAACAGTGAGAGGCCCGCATACCACACACACAAAAACAAAACAAAACAAAACGAAAAAACGGTGTCTCTACCCCTGTCCCCTTGAATGTGGGCTGGCCTGTGCCCCTTTGGTCAGTAGAATACAGCAGAAGGGACACTCAAGGACTTCTGAGACTTGGTTGAAAGACTCTCTGCAGCTTCTACCTGGAGGTCTGGTTTTCCTTCCTCTGTAAGGCACTCGTGTAGGAAGTGTGACTGTTCTGAGGCTAACATGCTGTGAAGAAGCCCCAGGTAGCCTCAAGGAGATATATACATGCCGGTCAGCCCCAGGTGTTTCAGTCATCTCAGTCCAGACACTAGGCACGCAAGTAAAGGAGCCACTGCGGCCCTAATAGATACGACACGGAGAAGCACCGAGAGCCCGCACCTCTGACCCCAGCTGAAGCCCCAGATACCGCAGAACAGAGACAGGACGTATCCTCCGACCTCTGCTCGAATTCCTGACACGTAGAGTCATGCATAAAATACAGTAGTTGCTGTTTCAAGCCACTAAGTTTTGGAAGGTTTCTTATACGGCAGTAGCAAACCGGAAGAAATGTGAATGTGAGACAGTGCCCGCCACTGAACCTGTAGTGATACCTTGTACTAGACTTTAGGTATAGACTATGCACGGGACTGTTGCCTTTGAAAAGCTCACATCCTAATGGTGGAAATACATGGCACACACACAATTACAATAGGGAATAGAGAATAGTACATGGTATGATAGGTAATTACCAAGGAGAGGCACCTCATTTAGCTAAAAGAAAGGGATGCCCTATCTGTGAGCAAAAACTGATACAGAAGAGAACAATGGTGACGACAGAGGGAACTGAAACATGTAAAAACGCACGTCGTCAGTCCATGGTACAAATGGGAATTCGCAAGACAGAAATATAAATATTTGTGATGTGTGTTAGTCCGAGTGTCCTGAGAAGTAGACCTCAAGGCAGCATTAAACCTCAAGGGTCTTATTAGGGAAAATCCCTGTGTGAAGGGAAGTGAGAAAGGAGCTGGAGAAGGCTGGAAGAGGGCTCTGAGCACAGTAGAGTCTGACCTGAAATGAAGGTTGGCTAGAAGAATCCTGGACAGCCGTGAGCTCTCAGGAAGGTTCAGCTGAGCCAGGGGAGTCCTGCAGCCAGCAAAGGAGTCTCATGTCTTCCAGAAATGGCTCTGGGTTAGCGTTTCCATCATGCTTAATCGTTGGCGGGGAGCAGCCCGTGGGACCTCGCGGCGAATGTGGTGGTAGATTCTAGAGCTGAAGCTCTCTGTCCGTCAGTTACACCAAGGCCGTGGGAGGTCCACGAGGGCACGGAGTACCGCTGGCTTCTCCAGGAGGCGGCTGGTGTGGGGAAGGGGCGGTGTGAAGTACTGCCGACAAGATTTCAGCTTTAGAAAGATCAGTTTGCAGCTGTGGGGAAGGTAGATTGGAAGGAGTGAAGTCTGGAGGTCGTGGAAATCAACCGAGTGGTTATTTGCAGTAATTTGATGAAGGTGTGAAAAGAGTCTTCTTTGTATGTGGCTGAAGTGAATGATTCCACAAACACGTCCAAGGCAAACTTAGGTGACTCGGAATCCGCTTATTGAGAGCAGGGGATGAAGAGAAAGGGTGAACACTGGCGGTTCTTTGTAGCTAATGACAAATAAGGGACTGTGGAGTCTAACAGGGGACGCCCGTAGGGGCAGGGGCTGGAGACGTGATTGTTGGGTTTTACAGAGCCGCTAAGGAAAGGGGCTTCAGGTGGAGACACCCAGAAGGCTGTTGACATATAGTTTGGGGTTCAGAGGTGATGGAGGTCAAGATCTGGAGGCAGGGACAAACGCAAGCAGAGGAGATGAGCCGGGGACAGCACTCCTGGGCGACAAGCCCCTGCGAGACGCTGCGTGCAGTCGTAACTTGGATTTGAATTGGAAGAAAGCAACACAGTACAAGTTGAACCAAGAGAGGTTTTTCAGACAAGGGCTACTAAAGTCCATGAGAAAGCTGTAGAGGCGAGATGGATGAGGACCATACAGAATCCCCTGCATGTAGCAACCAGGAGGTTAGGGGTCACCGACAGAAGCATCTGGTGTTACTCAAACAGCTATCATGTGCAAAAGCAAACTTTGGATAAACAGCAGCTTGCCTTAAAATAAGGTGCTTTCAGGACATGGAAGCAACCTAAGTGTCCATCAAGAGATGAACGGATAAAGAAGATGTGGCACATATATACACTGGAATATTACTCAGCCATAAAAAGAAACGAAATTGAGTTATTTGTAGTGAGGTGGATGGACCTAGAGTCTGTCATACAGAGTGAAGTAAGTCAGAAGGACAAAAACAAATATCGTATGCTAACACATATATATGGAATCTAAAAAAAAAAAAAATGGTTCTGATGAACCTAGGGGCAGGGTGGGAATAAAGACTCAGATGTCATAGAGAATGGACTTGAGGACACGGGGAGGGGTAAGGGTAAGCTGAGACAAAGTGAGAGAGTGACATGGACATATATACACTACCAAACGTAAAATAGATAGCTAGTGGGAAGCAGCCTCATAACATTGGGAGACCAGCTCGGTGCTTTGTGACCACCTAGAGGGGTGGGATAGGGAGGGTGGGAGGGAGGGAGACGCAAGAGGGAGGAGATGTGGGGATATATGTATATGTATAGCTGATTCACTTTGTTATAAAGCAGAAACTAACACACCCTTGTAAAGCAATTATACTCCAATAAAGATGTTAAAAAAAAAGGCGCTTTATTTCTAGTGTTAGTTTTTCAAAGATCTTTTCATGTATTATGTCTTTAAATTTTTCTCTCTACAACATCCCTGTCACTGGTATTATTATTTCCATTTGATAAATGAGAAAAGGAAGATGCGAGTAGTTGCACGGTGGGCAGAGAGAGGTTTACTAGGGAACCAAGCTGCAAAGCCTCAGGCTCCGATTCCCTTGCTTTTCAAGGAGGGTCATTGCCGAACAGGTCTCACCTTTCACGCACTGAGAGCCTGCCCTGCTCAGGATGCCTGTTCTCCTTCCCCAGCACTGGAGCTTGAAAAAGGTGTTCAATCTGCACTTAGGTTGTGTTTCTCTGTAACATTTAATGACTTCAAGGTGGCTCTATCATGCACCTTATGTAGATGGGCTCGCTTCTGCCATGCGTGCAGCTGAGATCATTTTATAGAATTATTTCTCTTTGCCCGAATTGTCCAGAAGTGAAACGGGTCACTGAACTTTGAGAAGCTTCCATCTCTCATTACAGCTATTAAATCAAAGCCTCCCGTGAATGGAGAAACACAGTGGAAAATTTAAAAATATGCTATTTGCATCTGCTCAGCAGGAAAAACCCACAGTAGCTTAGATAATCTGCTCCTTGTTTGTGCAAACACATTGGATACTTGTGCATTTCGCTGGCCATTTGCACATACTGTTACCCAGTTTGTGCCTGCTCCTGCCTTTTCTCTGGTGCATCAGCGTGTGTCTGTCTGTCTTTGATGCACCTGTATTATAAGCCAATCCACTGGGCTCTTTGAGAAATTTAGCCCAAGGTAGAGTTTCCCCCTCACCCCGCCATGCCTAAAACATGCAGTTATTTGACGTCCACATTACCTTCATGACCATATGGACAGTTAAGGTGGAATGGATTCTCGGCCTAGTTACAGTGGGTCTGGAAATCCCATTTAGAAGGAAAGAAGAACAAATTTAGTAGCTGAAATCAAATACACTCCTGGAGGTCTCCCATTGAAACAAAAGGCTGAAGAATACCCAAATTTTGCAGAGGTGACCTACCCAGTACAGAGACCACAGCCTGTAGACGGGCGGTATCACAGTCAGCGCCCGATGGTAGCTCACTCTCAGGAGGACACGTGTGCAGTGGCTGGTGAGAAGAGACAAGGAACGACCTCAAGGCAGTAACCTTCTGAGAATGCTCCTGTCACCTGCAGAGCTGGGCCTGGGAAAAAGTGTGGCAGGAGTCACTTCTCTTTGTTTTGGACCCTTCCATCTGCATTTCTGACCTATTTCTTTTTGATCTCTCTTCCCTTGTAAGAGCCAGTCCTTGCTTGGTCTTCCCCATCTCTTTTTGTCCCAGGAAAACCATCTGATAAACAGCATGTGCAGATAACAGTACATTATCTTTCCCATGACAATTGGCATCTGGAGACTCCGATGCTCAGTGAAAAATAACTGATTTCTCTCCGTGGAATTTCTGGTTTGCAGTGCTGAAGAATGACCTCAGATGCTGCCCTTGAAGGTAAACAGATCATACTCCCCAGAGGCACTCCTGCTTTGGCAGGGCGAGTCAGTAATCAGAATGCAACGCTCTGTGATTGAATGCCTATTTCAGCCGAGGCAAGAAATGAGTTCAGAATCACAAGGAAGTCTCATTCCCTGCTTTTAAGGAGAACTGGAGGACCAAGGTTTCAATACAGACAGATAAATGTCAAGGAGAAGGTGATAAGTGTGTCGTTGGGAGGACTTGTAAAGGATCCTGGGGGTTGGCATATCAGAGAGGCCTACATGGAGGAGGCGGCATTAGAGATGGGTGAGGGGGCCGGTAAACTCTTAACACGTAGAAATTGTGTCCTCCACACACAGGGAACAGCACAGACCTCTGCACAAGGACCCAAAGTGCAAATTCTGGAGTAGAGACAGCAATAGACATCTAAGGGGAGATTAAGGGGGTGGGGTAAGAAGCAGGGCTAGGGAGACCACAACTTTACAGCATTCAGTGGAGAGGGGACATTCACACATCACTAGGTTTGCAAGGTAACAGCCTGTAACTACGGCCAGAAACTCAGCTGCAGATGGCTAAACCCTCAACCAAAGCTATGATATGTTTATGTTAAGGGATTTTAAAGGGTTAGTATTGTTGACGTGGGCACAGGGAATATAGCATGTTGACTACGAATTAAATAACGTTGGTAGTATTGGAAGAGAAAAACACTTAAAAACGTTCAATGCTTATTGCTGTAAAACCCACTCATTTGGAGTTTTGAATGCCATCCCTGGCTGGTCTGGAATTTACGTTTCTCCTGCTGATGAAGATGTGTGTAATGAGCGAATTAATGGTGTTAGCAGAGCTCAGCCTTCTGGAGCATCTTAAACCAAGGTGGGGTAGCTAATATTTGCGGACAATCATTAAGTAGGTGCTAAGGGACTTTGTCTGTTCCTGAGCGGAGGTGCTGTTTGGCAGTGGGTATCTCATTGTTTTTGCTGTTATTTTAGTTGAGGGTGACTAGGTAGGCACAAAAGGAAGAGTAAATAGATGGAGATCTAAATTCCCTGACTCTGTGGTATTCGGATGAGCACAGAGAAGGCTGATTGCTTACCGTTCAGGCAAGAAAGTCACATGCTCCACAGGCTTCGGGGAAACGCCGTACAAGGCAGGCGTGTTTCCAGATGCCTCACAGCAACTGGGCTGCAGCCTGCCGCTTTGGGGCTGCTGCTGACACCCGTGCCCCTGCGTGCGTTTGTGCCCATGGTTCACTTCCTGTGACCAGGGAAGAGAGTCCAAACCAAGTCACAGCCTTTCACTTCATCCCCACTTGTCCTGTCACTGTCCCCAAAGCGAGGGGGCCGCCTGTGTTTGGCCAGTGGCTTCGCCAGAGCCGGCTTTTCCCTGTCACCATTCAGGTCCTGTCATGAGCCTGGGGCACCAGCCCAGATGCTCCCATGCTCAAAAGGTGCCCTCTTCCTGGCAACAGGACCCCCTCACTTTGGCTAGAGGCGCCAAAGAAAAGGACTTTTGGATGTTATCTCTATGATGTTGTGGACTCTTTGGTGTGTGTGCAAACCAGCCAACGGCTCTGATACCAGGGATCATTGGAAGGGTTGCCGTTTGTCAAGGCAGATGGGGGAAGAGAGAAGTTCTGTGTACCCTCCCCCCAGGGCCCGGGGTCCTACTTGCCTTAGGTTTGCTTAATTAAGCTGTACTCGGTAAAACAAAGATCTGCAGTTTCCACTGAGAGGAAGCCAATGAGAATTGCACTGAGAAAACGCAAATCAGTGTTGCATTAAAGCTTTTACTATTTTCTTATCTTATTCGCCAACCCCTAATCTCCCTTCCCTGCTGATACCATCATTGTTTCAACTAGGCTTTGCCCCTTTAGATGGAAACCTCATAATAAAATATTTGAAAGCAACTTCCTTCTGTGGCTTAGGTCTCAGAATGCATATAGGAACGTTAACACAGATCTGTACTCCTGTGGGTTATTTGATAAGTCACTGCAAATTTAGTGCTGAAAAATATCTATTACAATTTATTTTGAGAATCTATTGTTTTCCTTGAGATATTCGGATGTCTATGTGATGATGCCTTTATTTCCCTCTCACCCACCCTTTTGAAAAAGCAAAGAACCTCAACACACTTGAGCCTGAGGGAGAAAAGAAATTTTTGCCTGGAATTGAGTCTCCGTTTCTCCCTTTTCTATGCCACGCGTCTTTTCAGGTGCTGGTTATGTAAGGACTGTTCTGCATTACATCATCCTCCCTAATGCCTTTTTAAATGACAGTTGCGTTTTGAAGAGTTTTCCAAAGGTTAATTGGTGAAGACCTGAGGGCGTGGGGCAGCTTTCTCCTAGAACTCATTTCAGTTATTGTGTAATGGCCTGGCCTGATGTGTTTGAGGTAAGAGCGATGATTTTGCCTCCTTGAGGTTCCATTTCCTACGGAGGCTCTCTGGGCCCTTCCTGCCCATGAGGAGGCGGATGCTGTGATCAGTTCAAACCTTTCTGCAATCACATCAGACCCCTCCCTCCTGCTCTGAGCCCTGTGCTGCCTTCCTGAGTGGAGGATGTGTGAAGAAAGTCTTCACAGAGTGCTTATGTTTTAAATTCGCTTTTCTGTAATCATGTGTTCAGAGTTCCACTGAGATGAAATGGCCTTTTTCTTAAGTGCTGGTAAAATTTCTAATTTGTTCCAGAGCCACGTAATATTCAAAAGGCTAAGACTTTTTTTTAAGCTGGAAGTCGTCTTGGATTTGCGTCACCCTCTGTAGGAAAGTGTAGGGGAAAAATCATAAACAGTCAACCCCGTAGGCTGGGGTAGAACAGCGTGGAAGGCTGAGGGGAGCTAATCCCACCTAGGAGAATGCCGAGGGGTGTGCAGAGAAAGACAACAGCATCACCATGCACCAAAAAATGACAGTGTCTCAGCGAATCAAATGTTTGTTGTAAAACATACAGTCTCATGGGAATCGCCTTGTGCTTAGACCGTAAATGCTCAGGAATAGCAAGGCTCTTCGGAATGCAGAGAAGCCGGTCGGCTCCAAGAAATACTAATTGGGGGCTAATTATGTGCAGATCTCGAGTCTAGGCACAGCCAACTCAGTTATTCCTAAGGCAGAAGAGGTTCCAGCCCTTAAAAGATTCACATGTTATTATGAGTGACACGGATAATAAGCAAGCTGTAACAGTACCCTCTGGAATGTGCCCGTGGGGCAACCCTGGGTGTCTTAGGATCCAGTGGAAGAGAAATTAAGCCAGTTATTGGTAGTTGTGATTGGGAGGAGGCGTGAGGTCTAAACAAGGCAAAAGCAAAGAAATGTTTAATCTGCGATCTGAAAGAGGGACAAGAGGCAGCCAGGTAGAGGGTGTTCTTTAAGAACACCGTCTCCCTGTAGCTTACCACATCATCTTTCTATTTATTTTTTATTAAAAAATTTTTTTGGCTGCGTTGGGTCTTCGTTGCTGCGTGCAGGCTTTCTCTAGTTGCGGCGAGCGGGGGCTACTCTTTGTTGCGGTGCGCGGGCTTCTCATTGCAGTGGCTTCTCTTGTTGCGGAGCACAGGCTCTAGGAGCGCGGGCTTCAGTAGTTGTGGCACGTGGGCTCAGTAGTTGTGGCCCACGGGCTCTAGAGCGCAGGCTCAGTAGTTGTGGCGCACGGGCTTAGTGGCTCTGCGGCATGTGGGATCTTCCCGGACCAGGGCTCGAACCCATGTCCCCTGCATTGGCAGGCGGATTCTTAACCATTGCGCCACCAGGGAAGCCCAATCGTTTTTACATGTAATTTATTTTTTCTCAATTTATTTTTTTTCCTTTTTAATTGAAGTATGGTTGGTTTACAATGTTGTTTTAGTTTCAGGTGTATAGCAAGATGACTCATTTTTTTAAAATAAATTTATTTATTTCTAATTTTTGGCTGCATTGGGTCTTTGTTGCTGAGCACAGGCTTTCTCTAGTTGTGGCGAGCGGGGGCTACTCTTTGTTGTGGTGCATGGGCTTCTCATTGCAGTGGCTGTTCTTGTTGTAGAGCACAGGCTCTAGGTGCGTGGGCTTCAGTAGTTGTGGCACACGGGCTCAGTAGTTGTGGCACACGGGCTCAGTAGTTGTGGCACGTGGGCTTAGTTGCTCTGTGGCACGTGGGATCTTCCCGGACGAGGGCTCAAACCCGTGTCCCCTGCATTGGCAGGCGGACTCCCAACCACTGCACCACCAGGGAAGCCCAAGGTGACTCATTTATACATACATATATCTGTTCTTTTCCATATTCTTTTCCATTATGCATTATTACAAGATATTGAATATAGCTCCCTGTGCTATGCAGTAGGTCCTTGTTGTTTATCTGTTTTGTATTTAGTAGTGTGTATCTGTTAATCCCAAACTCCTAATTTATCCCTCCCCGCTTCCTCTTCAGTAACCATAAGTTTGTTTTCTCTGTCTCTAAGTCTATTTCTATCACATTGTCTTTTAACCTCAACCTATGTGGCAAGTTGTTTTTGTAGAAACCATGACTTCATGATGCCCATTGATGCTGTCAGTCAATTACAAAACTTCTTTCATACCAAAAAAAAAAAAAAAAGAAAGATCCGAATGTTCTTCTTCTGGATCTTATAGATGAATTTCCTTTTCTCCAAAATATATTTTTCAAAATATATTTTCAGGGGCTTCCCTGGTGGGGCAGTGGTTGAGAGTCCGCCTGCCGATGCAGGGGACACGGATTCGTGCCCCGGTCCAGGAAGATCCCACATGCCGCAGAGCGGCTGGGCCCGTGAGCCATGGCCACTGAGCCTGTGTGTCCGGAGCCTGTGTTCCGCAACGGGAGAGGCCACAGCAGTGAGAGACCCGCGTACCACACACACACACAGACACACACACACACACACACACACACACTCTATATATATATATATATATTTATTTATATATATATTTTTTATTTCATAGAAGTTATCACTCTTTTCCATTCTTGATTATCACAGAAAGAAAGCAGACATATTCATATTTGGTATTCATCAGCAGATGTGGCTTGTGAATTTCCTGTCACAGTATTCATGGACCCAGGTTCACTTTGACATGTTAGGGGCTTAGGTGAGATTCTCCTCCCAGCTCCACTGAAGAGACTGACCACTGCCTGAGGCTATGACTTTTAGCCAACTGTGGGTTTAGAGGGGCTGAAGGACACAGATACAGCCTCAAGACCAATGATTGGACCAAGTCATCCAGTCATTCAGGGACAAGATCTGTTCTAGCTGAATTTCTCTTTCACAAAGCAGAGACCCTGAAATGCCATCATTATATCTCATCTGGATAGGGTTTGGGGTCTGTATGTTAGTCATTACACTCCAGAGAAACTTAACCAACAGTTAAAGTTGTGTGTGTGTATATAGAGAGACAGAGAGAAAGAGACAGAGACAGATAGAGAGAAAGAGGGAGAGAGAGAGATTTATTGTAAGGAATTGGCTCCCATGATTATGCAGGCTGGCAAGTCCCAAATCCACAGGTAGTCCAGCAGGTGGAGATCCAGAGAAGAGCTGATGTTGGCTTTAAGTCTGAAGGTCGTCTGCTGGCAGAACTCCTCCTTGGTCAAGGGAGGCCAGTCCTTCTGTTCTGTGCAGGCCTTCAACTGATTGGATGAGGCCCACACACATTATGGAGGGCAGTCTGCTTTTTTCAAAGTCCACCAATGAAAACGTTAATCTCATCCTAAAACACCCTCACTAAAACATACAGAGAAGTGTTCGACTAAATGTCTGGGCACCATGGTCCAGTCAAGTTGACACGTAAAATTAACCATCATAGGGGGATTGAGAGTTCAACCAGCGATGAAATCATTACACACAAGGCATAAGCCTGGAGGGAAAGGGGAGAAAGGGAAACAGGGAAGGAGAAAGGAATAGAAAGGAGAAAATACAGAAATCAACACTGTAAATGAGCCACAGTCCAAAATCCCAAAACCTGTGTAGAAACCCAGTATAAGAATCGGTTACAATCAATAAAGTCACACTTAAAAAATTAAGTAACGTGAAAAGAGGATTCTAGAACAGTCTGAGTTGAAAATTTATGTATTTAAGATGCTTAAGTGAGTAAACAGCATCCTTTCTAAAAGGACAGGAAAGTTATCAAGATAGGCAGAAATAAATATAAAAAGTTAGAAATCACAGAAAAATTGAGCAATTATCAGTATTAAAAAACCCCCCAAAATCCTGTTTTGGAGATAAACTCTTACTACACATACTCAAAGAGAAATTGGTAATTAGATGTTGTTAGAACTTTAGAACAAACAAGATAACAGGAAAAATATTTTTTAAAGAAATATAAAAATATAAAAGAGTAGCTGTGAGTTTTTTTTAGTCACCTTTAAAAACATATATTTATTTATTTATTTATTTGGTTGCACCATGTCTTAATTGCGGCAGGCGGGCTCCTTAGTTGCAGCTCGCTGGCTTCTTAGTTGTAGTACGTGAACTCTTAGTTGCAGCATGCGTGTGGAATCTAGTTTCCTGACCAGGGATTGAACCCGGGCCCCCTGCACTGAGAGCGTGGAATCTTATCCACTGCACCACCAGGGAAGTCCTGTAGCTGTGAGATTTGAGGACCAGATTAAGATGCTTTAATATTATTTTATTAGGAGTTTCTTAAGAGACAAATGGCTGGAGAATGGATAGAGTTAGATGAAGTAATATTCAAAATTATTCAGAATTAAAATCTTCACATGAAAAATGCGCTCTGTGAACTGAAAAGGTGAATAAATGTAAGTCTGTTCCATGGCACATAATAGTTAGTTGTAAACCATTGAGAATGAAGAGAAATTCTTAAGGTACCACGGTGAAACCTGCAAGGAAATGACAATTCATCTAGCAGTGGACTTCTCTTGCACAGTGATCCAGGTTAGAAGGAAAGCACTTGCCGTCTTCACATTCAAAAGTAAGCATCAGGGGACCTCCCTGGTGGCTCAGTGGTTAAGAATCCACCTGCCAATGCAGGGGACACGGGTTCAGGCCCTGGTCTGGGAAGATCCCACATGCCGCAGAGCGACTAAGCCCATGCACCACGACTACTGAGCCTGTGCTCTAGAGCCCGTGAGTCACAACTCCTGAGCCCGCATGCCACAACTACTGAAGCCCGCGTGCCTAGAGCCTGTGCTCCGCAACAAGAGAAGCCACCGCAACGAGAGGCCCACGCACCGCAGCGAAGAGTAGCCCCCTCTGGCCGCAACTAGAGAAAAGCCCACACGCAGCAACAAAGACCCAATGCAGCCAAAAAAAAGAAAAAAAGAGTGAGCATCAAAGACAGGCATTTTTTCACGGGCAAACTTTATATGCAAAGACTATAGAGCTACCATTTTAGGAACTATGCAAGGATGTTCTTCAATAAGAAGATAAGTGAGAAGGTAAGAGAGAAGAGTTGGGGTTCAAGAAACAGTGTGTACAGAAATGGATGGAATAATACCAACTAATTTAATTAAATGTTAAATGTAAAAATAGCATTGTGCATTGAAAATAAAAGCTCTGGCAACAGTAACAAGATAGTAATGAAGTGTTTTGATGAAGCATTCAATTACTGAGTAACTTCAGATGTTATTAGACAAATTAGTGTATCGTATATGTAATGAAAATAACCACTATAAATATAAAATAAGATAAATAACCAAAATTGAGAAGAAATAAAAGGAAATGAAGTTAAAATAAAAAAATAAATAGAAGGAGAGAGAAAAGAAAAGAAAGGAAATGGATGGCAATATAGAAAATACAATATAAAATCGTGGGAATTTGTCTCAGTATATCAGTAATTATCATCAGTATAAATGGATTTACCTACTAAAAATCCAGCTATATAAAGATGACACAGGTAAACAAAATCAAGGAGAATACTAATAAAAAGAAAGTTTAGAAATACTAATATCCCACATTATAGAATTTAATATAGAGATTGTTTTAGTAAAATCAGGTGGTATATAATAAACACAAAAGGGCAAATCTACCAAAAAGATATAACAGTATGAAATTGTATGCACCTTGAGCTCCAGAAAGAAAAGTGACAGAATTACTAAGAGAAATGAACACATTCATCAGCAGTTTAAGATTCTAACATGCTTTTATCAGAAACTGATAGATCAAGATAACAGAATATTAGAAAGTAGATAGAAGGTTTAAGTAATGACATTAAGAAGTCTGGTATAATATAAATACAAAAACTTGTACCCCAAATATAGAGAATGACCACAAAGCAATACATTGGAAATCAGTAATAAAAAAATAGTAAAACCCCATGCACTTGGGAATTTAAAAATGCAGTCCTAAGTAACTCGTAGGTTGCAGGAGAAGTAACAATGGCAATTAAAAAATGCTTAGAACCGGGGCTTCCCTGGTGGCGCAGTGGTTGAGAGTCCGCCTGCCAATGCAGGGGACAGGGGTTCGTGCCCCGGTCCGGGAAGATCCCACATGCCGCGGAACGGCTGGGCCCGTGAGCCATGGCCGCTGAGCCTGCGCGTCCGGAGCCTGTGCTCCGCAACGGGAGCGGCCACAGCAGTGAGAGGCCCGCGTACCGCAAAAAAAAAGAAAGAAAATGCTTAGAACCATAACAACACTAATGAATCGTAAATCAATCGTATGCTACCAGTATCTTGGAAAAAAAACAAAAAAATCAATACCTTTCAGTATGCGTCCACCCCACTTCCCTAATAAATTAAGACCATATCCCTTTACAAAACTCTGCTCTAAAGCTTTGTTGGGAGCATTTTAAATTAATGACAGCTATTTGATATTATTGATTCTTTTTATTTATTTATTTATATTTATTTTGATATTATTGATTCTAATCAAGGTTCTCATTTCTCCAACAAATGTATAAATCACTGCTTGTCCAAGCTTAACACAAAGGGAATATTTTTGCACATAATTTTAGAATAAGTCAAGAATGAAAGTGTAAGATCATTTGGAAGCTGTTGTAGGCAGCTCCAGTATCAGGGAAGAGTGTTCATGCCAGCCCACAGCGAAAGAGAGTACTTGATAATAAGATGCATCATATCAGAGATGAAGGGAAGGCTCCAAGACAGCCTTACTGAGGTGGGGAGAACATTCCAACCACCACTAGAGGCGGAGCAGTGGAGAGCATGGCGGCCTCTTCCACGTGCATTTGTATATTTGTTGCCTATGACAGCGTTCAGCAAGCAAGCACTTTCTGTAAAGGGCCAGGCAGTAAACGTTTTAGGGTTTGTGGTTCAGGTGGCCTGAACCCTGACACCTGCAGTGTGAAAGCAGCCATAGACAGTTTACCAGCAAGTGGATGTACTTGTGTTCCAATGAAACTTTATTTACAAAAACAATGGCGGGCCAGATTTGGCTTGAGAGTAGTGGTTGGCTGGCCCCTGAGACAGAGGACCAGAATGGAAAACTTGAATTGGGAGACAGTTGTTTTATCTTGGTTAGTGTTTGTGTTCTCTGGAGAATGCACAAGTTTTGCATTCTTTCTTTACTTGTTTTTGTCCTAAAATATACTTTGTAGAACTACGTTACATTTATTTGAATAAAATCTTAACAGCTCTCCGGGTTACTCTTGCATTTACTCTGAGATGATCTGTGTGCCACTTTCATCAACTTTGGGTTTCTTTTCTCCTCAGCAGTGCTTATGATACAGTGGAAGTTGTGAAAGTATTTGTATCCGCAGTTATTATTTCTAGAGCTTGATAAATAATTGGCTATAGTTTACCAGTTGTTCTTAACCGGCAGTTTATGGAAAATTATTATATACCAAACCACCAAAATAAATGATTGGTGGGTAGATGGATAGACAGATAAATAGATATTTAGGTGGAAAAAATATAAAGTTTTCCCTTAGCCATTTGAATATATACACACCTAATTTCAAGAAAGAGTATTTAAGCTTACTTTTAATTTTTTTCTGAAATGCATATTTACATTGTATATTACCCATATATGTGAAAAACTGCTTCCTCATGAAAAAGTGTTATTAATGTCTGAGTTTTAAGTTTGATTATAAGCCACGCAAGTAATTTCTAACAGTAAAATAGAGAGTAGGCCATGAAACCCATCTTTGAATTTCCATAAGCTTCTTCTTCCTTCACATTGCCATCACGCTACCTTGATATCCTAAGCAGTTTCCTTTCCCTGAATCAATGGCTAAATAATGGCAGTGTGGTAACAGGAATATATCACTGTGATAAATACCTAGTTTTTATAGATCATCTATATTGTCCTTGTGTGTGTAAAGGAAAATTCATTTATTTAAATGTCATGAAAGACTGCTTTGATTCATGTTACTAGTGGCTAGGAATGAGATTCTGTTCCCTGAGATAAAAGAAGGACGTGTGACGTTAAACAGTATTCAGTAGAAACTGAAAAGGGGGAAGAACATTTAGTTTTTCTTCTCATTTAGATATTTATGTGTATGGTAACTGTCAGAGTCAAGAGAAAAATAATTTTGCATCTGAAGCAGGGGAAAATAACAACTCATAAATATATCCCACATCATTAAAACATATTTATAAGAATCTGTTATATCATCTGTTATGGAAGAATGTAATTTATAGAAATAGTTCAGTATCATCTACAGTTAGTAATTTTTTAAGTAGCGAGTTTCTTATGAAACGTCAAGAACAGCCATAGACAACTATGGAAGCAGAAGGGAAGGCTGGAAGAGAGGGAATAATACCCCATAAAAAAACCCACAGAGCTACCTGGGGTGACTGAAGGATGTTGGAAGTGGAGTGACAGGTGGGAGGTTGCTTCATTAAGCTAGAACCAGGGTGCCCAAGGGGCAGTGAGAGAATTGGCAGAAAGAATTAATTTCTGCTCTTACCTCTCTCCCTGATATTGCTGTGTGTGTGTGTGTGTGTGGGGGGGGGGGGGGGGTCCTTGCCTGCCCCATTTGCTGCAAGGAAACTAGCCAGGCCACTGATATTCCTGGGGTGGGTGATCATACCAGGGCAGCACAGCATCCCCACTGTGGTGAAGAATTGATGAAAGGGGTCTCTTTGGGTCTGACCTACCCTGCTTGGGCATCTTCTCTTCAGCCCACACCCCTTCTAAACCCCCAGCAGTGGTGAGCCCCTCAACCTCCAGAGACAAGATTTAGACAAGAGCCTTAGAGAGGACCCTGGGCAGAGGATTGTCTGATGCTGTTGAGGGAAAAGAAGTGGCCACAGTGCTTCTGAGCTGCAGGGGCTTTTCTGCCTTAGGACCCAGCCACTCGCCAGCACACGGAGCAGCTGGGATTCCTCGCTCAGAGTTTATCAGCCTCGGCAATAGCGACATTTGGGGTCAGATTTTTGTTTGTTGTGAGGCTTGGGGGGGAGGCATCCTGTGCGTTATTGAGCAGCATCCCTGGCCTCTACCCACTAGATGCCAGTAGCACCTCCTTTCACCCAGTTGTAACAACTGGAAGTAGCTCCAGACATTGCCACATGTCTCCTGGGAGGCGACAGCGCCTCCAGGTGAGAGCCCTGACTTGGAATAGCACACGCTCCTAGACTGAAATGACTAGAGACTCTAAGAGTACAACCTGTAAAGAGAAAGCAAATGGAAAAGCATACCCACTGGAGCCGAATTACAGAGAGAGAAGGCCCCAGAAGGTAAACATAATAACGCTACTCAGTGAGGTAAGGAAAGAGGGTAGCGATACAGAGCACATCAGGAAAAGTCGCGCAAAGGAGCCAAGTAGAAGTACGTAGTGTGGGAAACCTACAGTTAAGAATACAGGCATTGGACTGAGCAGCAGGGTGAATGCAGCTGAAGGGCACGTGGGCGAGCTGCAAGGTACGTTTCAAGACTCTCCCATGAAACATTAGAGGACATGGCTGGGAAGAGTTTATCTCCCCAAAGAATTGCAATTCCAGGGGAGCAGAAAAGATTGCCGATTTCATTACTTTTCACTATCCGTGCCCCTCCTCGGCAGAGAAAATGCCTTGCACGGGTCTCCTTGGGCTGGTGAACTCATCCTGCGTGTTGACCAAGAGCGTCGCCTACCTTTCTTTCCTGGAAAATGCATTTGCAGTTTGAACAGCTGGCTCAGCTGTTCAAAGAAAGCGCCTCCTGGCTTAGCTTAGACGGGGGGTGGCCGAAGCCGAGAACTCCAGGAAAAAGCGATTCTCTCCGCACTGTATGAACAAAAGCTGCAGAGATGAAGAAAGGCCAAGGTTTGGAGGAAGTCCAGGCTTTCTCTGGCTCCTCGAAACGCCTTCACAGTCCTAGGGGAAAACCGTGTATTAATAACACGAGAGCTTGCCAGTGTCCTAAGGTTAAACTCGTATTTTCAAGGGACATTAATTATAGGATCAAACACATGAGCATTCAACTTAGCCATGAAAATTACTTTTCCCTTCCCAGTTGCTTAGAAAGGTCGACTCTGGCCACAGAAATGAAAGGCAGTGAACTGTGAGCACATTTTATAAGGAAACTTCGGAGATGCCCTGAAGGGAGTACTCAGCTGAGAGAATAAAGACCGACTGTCTTTGGAAATAGAATTATCCCCCAACACAGGTCTGAAATGAGGCAAAATTATAAATAAAGCCAGCGCTGGGTATGCTGCCTGCTGTACTCAGTCCCCCTTTTGTTGCCGTGTCTCTCGAGCCCCCCTTGGGCTTATTGACGGCCTGGCATCCTGGGGTGTGGGCTCTCAGCGTACCCTGGATGGTGTCTGAATACCCTGTTCCCCAGGACCAACCAAGACCCTCTTCTCAAGGCTTCAGTGGGATCCTCAGGGCCGCAAAACAGAAGGGGCTTTGGATTCATCTGAAAGGAACACTGGAGTTCTGAACATTATTTCATGTAACGAAAATACCCTGCTGTTAAAACATTAGCAATCATAGATTATCAGATTGCTTTTTCAGAATATGGAATATCTGGTGTGGTTAACAGAGGATGTTGGTTTAAAACGCTTGCCCTCCATCCAGTGTGAGCTCGTTAGCATCCTTGAAGAAGTCATTTAGCAGCTCTGAGGCGCAATGTCCTCATCTTAACATACCAGCAGTGACACCCACCACTTCTCAAAGATGTAAGACCCTTGGAGGTGGTGTCTGAGGTGGTCAGCAATGGGAATGGTCCCTCCGGGGCGCAGGGCCAAAGCCATGTCTCTAGAAGGGAAGGTTAGGAAGCAGCCTGGAATGCCATGGGCAGGAGTTCCAGAGAACTAAATGCAATGATGAAACAGACTAAACGTCTGCCTTCTGTCTATTATCACCATGCACTAGCACTTCTGTACAAGGTCAATGATAAACTATTCCACCTCTCAGGGTGGATACCACCCACTCCAAGCCCCCACCCTCACAGTCACTGCTGGAAAGTTTAACGCCCTCTACACACATAAGAGGATTCCTTGTTATTGGGTGCTCGTGGAGAAAGGGTTTAACCTAGTGGGGTGACGAATAAGTAGATCTTGTAGGAGTTTTCTGATCACTCCACATTCTTGCTGCCCCCTCGCATTTTATTTGAGGTCAGCTTACCTCAGTTCTCTGAGGTGATGACCACATAGCAAAATCAACAGTCATCCTTCAAGTCCACTCATTCTTTGCCTGCAAGAAATATTCCATGCTCAACAATGTGATATAATTGCTTACATAACCATTAACATCAGTTAAAGCCGAATCGTTGCCTTGGAGCATGGATTTGCATGTTGATTTTTCCGTATAGAGGCTTGCCATCAATCTTTATTTTAGCTCTTGGCTATTTTGTTTGTGTCCTTGGAGATGAAGTGACATATTTCCAGTTGAGGGAGGGACCACAATACCCCTTAAGTTTATATGTAATTTGAAAAATAATTTTAATTAACATAGGGAAAAGTTAGCCAGTGAAAGAAAAATCTATAAATTCAAAGGTGTATTTATTTGTAGCAGGAGGTACACTGCTGTCAATTTTTGTTTTGGATTTATTTAAGTGGTCTCTTTTGCTGAGAGGATTGGGAGTTTTGATTTATAAAGACCTTATATACAAGCCCTGATGTCCATAATCAAAGATCTTTTTACAGGTCAAATTTGCACATGAACATTCCCACCTATTGATATTCAACGTTTGAGTTTTCAGTAGACATGTTTTGTGTTAAACTTACATTAGGAACCTTCAAAATCATTTGAGTGTCTTGCTACACACATTCTACACTGGGTTTTATCCACATGTGAGCAGAATAAAACACAGTGGAGAGATCCTAACAGACTCTCCTTTTGTTCCATTTCCAATGAGAACAATTATTCCATAGACTCACAGTTAGAACTGCTCTGACATTATCAGCTGCTCAGCTGGGAGGGCTCCCCCTGCAAGGGCAAGTTGCTTTGATAACAGGAAGAAGGCATCTTATAAGTTTAGAAAGAGAAACACACACATGTGCCCCGTTACTTAATGGGGGATAATTTGGACGAGGAGAAGGCTGAGTGCTAAGTGCTGTGTGTGGTGGAGGGCACCTTGGAAGGAAGGATTAAGTAGTTATGTCTCATTAGCGTTAAGTAGTAGGGTAGAATTTTGGACTTGTAAATTATCATTGTAACTCGTGCTGAAGTCATTTAGATTCCTAGAGCAGCGGTTACCCATGGGGGCGGTCCCTCTGGGGCGCAGGACCAAACTAATGTCTGTAGAAGGGAAGGAGGAGCCGTGGTGTGGATTTCTGTCCTGCGCTGCGCTGTTGTATGGGGCTTCCATTCTAGAGTTACCTCTGCGCCCAGGGATGTTTACACTGTTTGGGAGGGAGGGAGGGATTTAAAACACTGCCTTCAAGCAAGCCGCGTGTGCATGGCCCTGTGTGGACAGACTGGCTGGAACGGCGATGAGAGCCGTACGGGTGGGCTGCGAGCAGAGACCCTTCAACCGCTTCCGTTTTCAAGGCCGTGGGACTCAAGAGTCTCGTTAGCAGTGAGCAGAGCAGGAAGACAGGCATTCTTGCAGAGTTCATGATTTACGTGAAGATTTGCCTGCGTCTTCTATTGAGGATTCGGACTGTTTTGACCAAGAGTATTTGTCACGTGGAGTTGAATCCAATTAGTTGCAAGCAGTGGGGGCTTTCCTCAGTGAGAGCAGGTCCTGAGGTCTGTGGGTGGCTTGTTTAACCTCATGGAGTGTTGATGGCTCCTTTACAGGGGCCGTCAGAAGGCGGAAGGCGGCCTTGTCGAGCAGGGTATTTCCCTTGGGTGGGGGTGGGATGTGTGTGCCTGAGTTTGCCAACCTTGGCAATTTAAGGTGGTGTGAGTGTGGTCCACCAGCTGGAGGAAGGTGTTTCTCAAAGGTGGGCATTGTTCAGGAACCCTTCCGGTGGCACTAAACACTTCTGGGGAAAGGAAGGTGGCATGGATATAGAATTGAAGACTCTGATATCTTTAGAAGAGCTTGTTAATCTATTAAAAATCTGCCCAGACTAAGAGTTGGAGGACGGCATTGGCGTGTTTTTATATCCACCTGTCTTTCCCCAGCAGTGTTCTATAGCCACTTGTCATTCTGTTTCCAAGTAAATCTACTGCCCAGAGCATTTCTGTGACCGTGCTGCTCAGCACGGTTACTACCCAGCAGGTGGCTTTCCTAGAAAATGCCTCCTTGCTCAGCCTTGAGGAGGGGGCTGTGACATAAATAACCCTCTTGAGAGCTTTCATGCCTTCTGACTTGGATGAGTGACACTAAAGGGACCAGCAAAGCTGGGGGAATCAACACCAGACACAAAACAAAATGATTCTGACGATATCTCCTAGCTCCCTTCCTCCCTCTGATTTAAACACTTTTATTTTCTGGTTTTCCAACTTCATTTTTATTAATCATGTTTTATTGAACACACACACATGTACATACTTAAATAAATAAACTAAAATTCCAAAGTAATCTAGAGCCACCGTTCCCAGCAATTGCTGGCAGCCTATGAGCGCTTTCTGGAATCATAAATGTATGACCAGGCAGAAACGAATGTATCTGCATGCCGCTCATGCAAATGGGGCATGTTATACACACCCTGCTGTGAACAGCCTCCGTTTGCGAATGTTCTGGTTGTGTAATGAGGCAGGATGATGCGTGTCCCTGAGTAATGACCTGAGAGGGAGGGTGGTGAGGCTCACTCCCCTTTCCTCCCGTCCGCCTCACAAAACTAGCCAACGGTGTCTTCAACCACGCATATTAATATGTGCCAATCTGGACTCGTGAAAATAAAGCGCTCTCCTCTCTCTCTCTCTCTCTCTTTTGTTTTTAAAGTTCTCTTTTTAAGGGACATTTCTTGAATCGGTATTAGACCGTCATTTTATGATTATAAGCCGTTGTTGTTTCTTTTACGTGATGTGGCTGTTTGTATCCTTTGCTCGTTTCTTTTAATTGAGTTGTTGAGTTTTGAAAATTGATTTGAAATCTTTATATATTAAGGGAGTTAGTCTCTTTTCTTTTGTGTGTGTTACATATACTTCGTCTCTTTCCTCATTGAGCAGGATACTGACTTTGAGATACACACAGTCACTTTTGACATCTTAGAGATGGGCACATGTATTGCTTCCTTAAAGAGAGTCTTCGTGGTGAATGGATGTTGAAGTTCCTCCAATGCCTTTTCAAATTCCTATAAAAAAATGGCCTTTTGTAAAAAATGGTTAATGATTGAGTAGCTCTCCTTAAGCGACTGCTTTCTTGGGGATGATGCTTTAGTCAATGAAATTGCTTCTGATTTCTGTTAATATTTTGCTTGTGGTTTTTGCTTGCGTTAATAAGTATGATTGCTTTTTTCTTTATTTTACACATGTGCCAAATTGGTTAGAAGTTTGTATCAGTATAAATTCAGGGGACTTCCCTGATGGTCCAGTGGTTAAGAATCCACCTTCCATTGCTGGGAACATGGGTTCGATCCCTGGTCAGGGAACTAAGATCCCACATGCCGTGGGGCAGCTAAGCCCGTATGCCGCAACTACTGAGCCCGTGCGCCACGACTAGAGAGGAGCCCTCGATCCACAACAGAGAGCCCGTGTGCCGCAACTAAGACCTGACACAGCCAAAAATAAAATAAATAAATAAATAAATATTTTAAAAAATAGATCAATTCAGATGTTACAAAGTTAAGAAAATTTTTATCTTGCTATACTGTGTCTCAGTTTAATTAGTTTAATAGTCATATTTAAACAGTAGAGTTTCATAGAATAAACTCACAACTTACCTTTAAATATATTCCTCAGTTTACTGGCTTTGTTCTTTCCCTTCCCCTGGATGAAAAGTCTGGCAAGACCAAAAGCTTTTCTCTTTATTCTTGGGTAGTACTAGTAGCAGTACAGTATTTATATTAATTATTAGTGTGTGGATAATACCATTAGTAATAGCAATTATTAATTAGTAAGTTAATACTTAGTTTTAAGTAATTAATTAAATAGTATTAATGTTAATATTAAAACTACTACTGTACTCAAATCCCTGTGTATTTCAATTTCAACAATCCTGGGGCTTCTTTGTATTCTGTTCTCCTCTCCTCTGTTACACTGTTACAACCTTTCTACCCTGTATTTTTCCATTAATGTCAAGGGTTACATAATCATTCTGCCTTCCCACTACAGAAACAAGAAAACATCTTTGCTATTTTTAATTCTTCCCCTCACCAAAAGTCACTTCATATGCTTCACCGTCATTTTTTGGAATTTTATATTATGCCTCCTCTATTTTAAGAATAGTTTAATAACATTTAGTATACTTCTCAGTGGTATTATTATTAATCATTTAATTTTGATTGTAAATTTTCCCAGTTTAATTGTGCACTTCTGTTTCTTCTCCCTCTATTATCAGGTCCATATTCTTTGCATTACAGGTTTTTGCTTGATTTTCTTTTCTCTGGAGAAGACACTTGGTTGGATTGAGTCCTCGGATAATCATAGGATTTTTTTTTTCTTCTCTTTCATCCCCACCAAAAAAAGATAGATTACCCAAGTAGAGAAAGATTTCAGAGTTAGGATGAGACCTTAAAAATAAACCAAATACGTAACTATAAAGACTGACCCTCACAAATGAAATAAACTTCTCTTAGCAACAAAGAGATGCTCCCATCAGCCTGGCTTGAGGAGCACTTAAAAACAAAAACAATCCTTGCTGACAAGACCACACATTTGCAGACAGTAAGAATTGTTTCAACTTTATGATATGTTTTAGATGTCATTAAATCTTAAATTTTAGCAAATCATGATAGGGATGATATAGCTAAACCTTAAACTGGTTCTTCACTCAAATATAAGAATGTTGGGGCTTCCCTGGTGGCGCAGTGGTTGAGAGCCCGCCTGCCGATGCAGGGGACACGGGTTCGTGCCCCGGTCACGGAAGATCCCACATGCCGAGGAGAGGCTGGGCCCAGAGCCTGTGCTCCGCAACGGGAGAGGCCACAACAGTGAGAGGCCCGCATACTGCAAAAAAAAATAATAATAAAATAAATGAAAGAGAAATATAAGAATGTAACCTTATGGCATAATCCTTTCTTTGGATTTCAGTATTTAAAAATTTTTGAGTGGCTTACCAACTTCAAAAAATGAGAATGTTTCACATTTTAAAAACTCCAGATTTTTCAGCTGTTCTTGAAGAACTGGAAAAGCCGGTAATACTGGTCTTGCATACACACTGAGTATCACCTTGCTGGCGCTAAGTAAACACCCACTGCGATGATCTTTGGATTTCTGCCCAGGTGTTTCTTTTTGCACAGCCAGTAAGCATTGGAACCCATGATGCCTGATTCTGCGTGGTAGAGGTGGATGCGCCTCATGCAGCTGAGAGGAGAAACGCAAAGTGGAGTGCAAACATCACTCCTTCGTGACTCCTGCTTTGAAAGGCCCTACTGCCCCCCCCCCGCCCAGTTTTTCTCTTTCTTGTTTTCCTTTGTATTGTAAACACATAGCTATTTTAACACTTCTCCAAAGGCACGCTGATTTTTTTTTTTTATTACCAACACCGCAGTTAATGAACATTTCTTTCTGCCAGTTGTTCAGAGAAAAACCACAGAGTGAGTCAATCTTGACTGGCCTTGTTGACGTTTAAGCAGACTCGAAGGAACCTGCTGAGGGTACCTGCAGGATGTCGGAAAGAGGGGATAGTTGGGCCGTGCCCTCGGGCAGGGCTTGTGTTGGAGAATGACAAGGCCTCCAGCATATGTAGCTGGTCTTGAGTGACAAATAACCTCAAAGCCAAGGAGGTTTGTTGACTGAGTCACACTGTAATGCTATTTTCCTCTAATCATATTTGTTGCATTTCTTTCCATTATTATTTATCTAATACCACTTAGGGGCCACTTTTCATTGCATTCTAGGACTTCTCTCCAGTAAAAGTCTTCTTCTATGGTGGAAAAAAATAATGTCCTGTCCGGAAGGCATTCATCTCAACATGTTTTTTTGTTTTTGTTTTTATTTTCCCCAGTATGAAATTTTTGATGTTCAGTCAGGTCTGGGTGGTGCACAATGGTTGTTCATATTCAGGATACCTTCTTTATCTTTCCCAGTGTGGATTATTCGTATCTTAGATGGTGTGATTAACAAATGGAGCCTTTTCCACATACAGTATATTGACAAGACATTTTCCCTTTATTTGGATCTGGAAAAAGCAGGAGCTCCTGTCCCTCAGAGGTGTGTGCTCTGGGGGAAGATTCCTAATTTTCCTATGCCTCAGTTTCCCTCATTTGCGTTGCATATAATAGTAGTTGCAACTCAGCATTGTTTGGGGGATTTCATGAGCTCTAACATACATAAAAATGTTAGAGCAGTAGCTGACACATAACAAACTGTACGCAAGCGTTCATTGTTGTAATAGTAATAATAATATCAAATAATATAGTTTAATAATAATAAAATAGTAAACTAAATAGTAAACTAAATAATAATAGGTTAATAATAATAAAATAGTAATTAAATATCAATAAAAAGTATAACACGCTCCAGCGGCAGCTACTTCCAGATTTGTTAGGCTCCTGGAGTACTTTTCCCAGGGAAGATGCATTTCTGAGGTGTCATGCTGCTTGATTTTTCCCACTTTGTTTCAAAATTGCCCCTATGTCGACAACCTTCTCTGAAATGGAACTTCACAGTACCAAGGATTTGTGTCTTTTCTTTGTCATCCTCTGGAATGTGTCTTTTTATTTATTTTTTATTCATTTATTTATTTATTTATGGCTACGTTGGGTGTTTGTTGCTATGCGCGGGCTTTCTCTAGTTGTGGCGAGCGGGGGCTCTCTTCGTTGTGGCGTGCAGGCTTCTCATTGCGGTGGCTTCTCTTGTTGCAGAGCATGGCCTCTAGGTGCGCGGGCTTCAGTAGTTGTGGTGTGCGAGCTTCACTCGTTTTGGCTCACAGGCTCTAGAGCGCAGGCTCAGTAGTTGTGGAGCATGGGCTTAGTTGCTCCGCGGCACGTGGGATCTTCCCGGCCCAGGGCTCGAACCCATGTCCCCTGCATTGGCAGGCGGATTCTTAACCACTGCACCACCAGGGAAACCCTGCAATGTGTCTTTAGGAATGTCTGCCCCGAAGACAATTCTTAGATCTTTGGCCTCATCTAAGTGTGGGCCAGCTCTGTCTTCACTGTTTAGAGCTTCTCCCTTTGCCCAGCAAAGCTTGCATTCAGGTTGGACTAATGAGTCTACATGAATCTCTTAATCTCTTCGAGCAGGTTCAGCCACTGCATGTTTCCTCGAAGAAGTCTGCCCTTGGGGCAAGGGTCTGAAGAACCTCACAGAGCTTTCTTTCTCTTCCTTTGTCTTGGGAGAGGGCTGGGTCCTGGCACCATAGAGGCCTTTGATAAAGCAATGACAATCTGTTCGACCACAGCAAATGCATGGCTCAGGTGCGCCTTGCCCCCGTGTCCCGTAACCAGAAGCAGAGCCCCGCTGTGGTGCTGGACCCCAGGCCAACCAGCTTACTTACTGATCACGCAGTTACAAAGGCAAAATGAAAAGAGCAGAGTCTATGATAAAAGAAGAGGAGATGGTAAACTTTCCCAGTCTTTGCTGTCATCCCCTGACTGTGTTTCCAGTGCAACCTATCTATAATCTCGTGTGTGATTTTTATTTCTGCAGCGATTTTGTGTTTCTCATTCCTTTCTTTCCAAGCCTCCGAGTGCCCATTCTTCATCTCCGTTTCTGTTCTGGCCTTTCGTATAGCCCTTGCTCCTCTCCCATGCTCCTTTCCTCAGAGAATCCAATTTAATTGCATTTAATTGACTCCATTCAGTTAATTCATTTCTTATTTTCTTGCCGTAGATTTGTGTGGGTTCCATGTGGATGACTGTCTTATTCAAAAAAGGAGGGAATTTCCTTATTTTATGCTGGTTCTCTGGGGAAATGTTACGAGGAAAGGGGAAGGGAGAGCCAGGGCGGGGCAGCTGGGCTTTTGAGTTGATTCCTCAGAGCATTCCTCTCCGACACTCGCCCTGAAGCCTGGCTTCTCCTTTGCAACCCCAAAGTCACAGGCAATGTACTGTCTGTCTTCAGCCCATCAGGGGCTGTCGAGCTGCTCGCCACTCTTTCTCCTCCACCCTGCCTCACAGCAGCCTGCTTCCGACACATGCGGGATGCTTGCATATGTCCTCACTCATCTCTGTGTCCCTTGCGACTCTGTGGTGTACGGCATCTCTTTATAAACGATCTAAAAAGCACATTCAAATTACTAGAAGGTGAAATAGAGAGGTCAAAACAATGAGAGGTAAATACACCTTTGAAGCAGCCACCTGAATTGAGGTGTTTAAACAGTCTCATTCTCTTCCCTCAAGCTTTGCCACATGGTTTGATTCAGCTAACTGTTCCTTGGTACTCACACAAAAGGAAAAAAAAAGGACTCTTTCCTTGGTAGGGACACAACTCGCCCTGGTAGGTATAGGGGACAACATAAAAAATCACTGCTTTCATTGACCTTTCACTTCAGGTCCCACGTTGACCTGGTTTCAAGGTTGGCTGTTCCTCCCTAGGGTAAGTGCGGCTGCCAGCATGTGACTGAAAATTCTAAAACCTCTCTGTAGCAGGGCCTTGGGTGGCAGGCATATTGTTGAGGGTGAACATGGAGAAAAGAGGAGGAAATTGAGGACATATTTGCAGGTAGAAGCAGCAGAACCTTTAAGAAATGTGCCTTCCCTGTTACCAAACTCAGGTGCAGCTGCTCATTGCTCAAGAATCCAATACTGAGAGATGAGTGTTGGGCAAGAGGCAAGATAGCTTTATTGGGGAAGCCAGCAGTCCCGGGGAGAAGACGGACTCCGTCCTAAAGAGCCAACTCCCCAGGTTTTGCTCGGAGATTTATAGGGAAAAGAGGAGGGGGCTTTGTGCTGGGGAGAGAGCAGTCATCTACTTTCAGAGACGATTGTGTTGGTCGTGCAGTTCCAAGCAGCCATCAAGTCTTCCTTGCCGCCAGAACATCAAGTCATAAATCTCTCACAAGCAAGTCCTGAAAAGCAAGAAACAAGGAACAAAAGCAAAGAGCTGAGGGTCCCCAGCTACGGTCTCGCCTCAGTTACAGTCCCTAGAACTGTACAGACTTTGGGAGTTAGAAGCGCTCTTGATTGTGGGAAGTGCTTGTGTTTGGCATGACTCTGGTATAACAGGAAAGACATATTAGAAATGATTTCTCCCCTTATAGTTAAAGCGTAAGAGGGATGCATGAATGGGAAAAGTGGTCCCCAAACTCAGAGTCACCACTGAAGTCATTAGTTAAGGCTTCCCCATGTGTCACAATGCTGGGGGTTACTGATACACAGTAACCTTGACTTAACTGGCATCTCCTGTTTCCCCACAGTGCTAGAAAAAGCAGTGAGATGCAGTGAGACACAAGGTAGTCGCAGAGAGATGGGGAAACGTCAGTGGTCTGGAAAATCCACCAATTTCTAAATAGTCTGTGGATAATTGTGCATTGCCTTGATCTGTGATATGCTCTGGAAGCAATAAAGCAGTATGAAGATGCAGATTATTATTAGCGCTGCATAGTTAATAGCATTTTACTGTTGAAAGTAGGTGGTTCTGAAATGCATCCTTGCTTATACAGAGAGCTGACCCGTGTCAAAATGACTTGCAGGAACGTGTAATTGTAGCTCTCAGTCAATTACACGTATTCCGACAACCCAAGGTATTTATAGCCAGCAGACAGCTGGTTGGAGTGTTCTGCAGCCCCTCTACACAGGCTCTCTCTCCTTTTCCTGTCATCTGAACTCATAGCTCTGGCCCCACCTTTCACCTGGCTTGTTCCTAGGGTCTCTTAGTTTAAGCCTCACCTGTAAAGTTACTCTTTTTCCAGGAATAGAGCAAGGAAGAAAAAGGAGAGGAGGGTGAAGCAATTTTGAGGCCAAGGTGAAATGACTTAACACAAAGCATTGCTTCTTTATCTCTCCAACAATGTGCTCAACAGCAAATGAAAGTAAATCTCCAGGGGCTTCCCTGGTGGCCCAGTGGTTAAGAATCTGACTGCCAGTGCAGGGGACATGGGTTCAAGCCCTGGTCCGGGATGATCCCACAAGCCACGGAGCAACTAAGCCCGTGCACCAGAGCTACTGAGCCTGCGCTCTAGAGCCCGTGAGCCACAACCACTGAGCCCATGTTCCACAACCACTGAAGCCCAGGCGCCTAGAGCCTGTGCTCCGCAACAAGAGAAGCCACCGGCATGAGAAGCCCGCACACCACAGCAAAGAGTAGCCTCTGATTGCCGCAACTAAGCCTATTACGGAATGAATGATTTTTAAGTAAACTTTTTATTGAATTAAAACACACAGACAAGTACACATGTGATTATACAGCTGACTGAAATTTTCCTGGAATTAACACCTGTCTGTAACCACTACTGATATAAAAAGTAGAAAATTATCGGCACTTGAGAAGCCCCCTGGGAACCTTTCCAATGACTAAACCCTTCTCCCCAAAGGTAACCATTCTGCTGGCTTCAAATGCTATCGTTTACCTTTCTTTTTTTTTGCATTTTCTATAAATGGAATGATGTAATAGGAGCCTTTTGGTCTCTGCCTTCTTTTGCTCACAGTTAGGTGTGTGGAATATGTGCTGTTCTGTGTAGGTGCACTTTATATATTTTCATTGCTTTATAGCATTACCTTGTGTGACTATAACCTAAGTTACTTCTTCTCCATTCTGCTGTCGACAGGCAGTAGTTGGGTTGACCGCGTATGGACGAGTTGTCTCCAGTTTGAGGCTGTCACAAGGATTGGTGCTGTGACCATTCTTGGATATGATGCCCCCTGGTGTTCAGAGTCACATCCTGTTGCATGCGATCCTAGGCGTGCAGTGGCCGGGTCGTGGGACATGTACGTAGCCAGCTATGACAGACGTTGTGAAACAGTTTTCCAAAGTGTTTGTGCTCTTTCTACTCCTTCCAGCAGTGTAGGGAGGTTCTATAGGATCCATTTGAAATTGTGTCGGCCGGTGACGGTTTCGTGCAGCTGCTACTCAGGGTTTTCTTAGTGAAACAGTACCCTCATTTCCACCTCCCCAACCAAACGCACATTTAACAGCATTTAAGTGCAGCCAAGCACCTGGATTGACAGCTACTGCCTAGGACCCCCTGTGACCTACTTTTCTTTAAGACAGGAGACTTATTGCTGGGAACCCCACACGTAAGTCCATACTCTCAGAACCTTTCTACGTGACAGTACTGTTATGAATTTCCCTTATTATCTTATGTTTTATTTCAATTTTGAGATCCAAGCTTTCTATTTTAATCCTGGTAGAAAATAAAAACTTAACTTTGTATGCTTCCAAATAGTGTATGGACAAGGGCACTAATCATAAAACCCAGAAGTTTTGATCCTTGTTTCATATAGATTTCTCCATAAGGTTTTGTTCCTTTTTACTCAACTATTTTCATTATCACAGTTGTAGCCAGACTCTGAAATAATTTATGGCAACAAGTAATTCTTCATGCGTGGTGCACAGATGTGTACCACTCACATCTGCTAGTAGGCAGAATTCTAGGGCGGTCCCAAGATTTCTGCCCTTTGGTGTATGTACACACCTTGTACGTTCCACACCTTGACGGTGAGGAGAGCTCATGAATGTGATGGGAGACCCCGCCTGTGATTAGGTTACCGGTCGCTGACCTTGAGTCAGTCGAAGGGTGATTATACCCCATGGGCCTGACCTAATCAGGTGAGCCCTTAGAAGGAACTGAGCTTCTCCTGAAGGCAGAGGTATTGGGAGTGTGAAAAGGATCCTGGAGGGGCCTCCTAGCTAAGACCTGTGAGCAGCTTTGAGGAGCTGAGAGCGACCTCCAGCTGACAGCCAGGAAGAAAATCAGGACCTCGGTCCCACAGACACAAGGAAATGGATTCTTCCAACAGCCAGTAAGCTTGAAAGAGGGGCCCCAGCTTCTGGATAAAGATACTGCTGCTGACACCTTAATTTCAGCCTGTGAAACCGAGTGCAGAGAAAATCACCACCCTTCCCCTTAACGCCTGATGGTAGTCTGTGAACTAGTGAAGGGGAGTTGTTTTAAGTTGCTAAGACGATGGGAACTTGTAACACAGCAACAGAACACTAATAGGCCTCTCACAAAAATACTGAGTCGCGGGGTAAGAAACCGTTTTATGCAAAAATGAGGTAGGATTCTGTTGACACTTCCCCCAACATCACATGTTGCATCTAGAAAGTCACTGAAATAATTTGATTCTGCTGTGGGGCTGCTCTTTGCTCTCAGGGATCTAAACTCAGAGCTAACTCCCCAGTAAGGGAAGCTACCGCGTTCTCTCACTCATGTGTCACAGACACTGCACTTGGTCTTGCTGAAGAGTCTTTCTGAGAACACAGATTCAGACTCTCCTTCCCACAGCTTCGGGTGAGCGTGGTGCTTCAGGCAGACCCCTGCTTAATCCCGTGGCTTCTCCCACCCTTTGGTGAAGCGCACTTCCCGGGGCAGCGCATCCCTGGACTTAAGTAGCTCGGCTGTGACGGAGGAATGCTGGCCTCGTGGTGCCACAGGTCAGCTGGGTCTGAAGCCACTTCGAAGAATGAGGATGACGGGCGCAAGTGGCGTGACAGTGGAGGCCCTCGAGGGAGCACAGCGACGGAAAACAGGCACCTGCTTGTGTGAACCCCGGTAGACTGCTTAAAAATGCAGCTGGTGCTTTCTCTATCACAGCCCATGAACATGCTCATGCGGAAAAAAAAGGCAGAATTGGAGTTGTGGTTATGGTACACAGATACAAGGCAAAGCGCAAATAGATCCTCTGTTTTGCGGATTTGAGATCATGTACATTTTTGTTTAGTTACTGTTGAAACCTAGCTCTGGGACTTTTCGCCTCTGTAAAACGTGAATGTGGTAGGAGATCAAAGTAAAAACACAAGTGGAAATTAGGCCCATTTCTACCACTGGTGAGGAACTCTGAGCCCAAGGGGGCTGCATTAAAAAAAAAAAAATTGTCCAGCAGTAAATTTTTTTTATTGAATTAGTTGACTTTTTTTTTTTTCCCAGCTAAAAGAGTAGCATTTTAAGCGTGCTAGCCGCAGTTTGCTGCCGCTGAGTGTGTTTCAGGCCAGACCGGCCACCTGAGTTCTCTGCCCTGCCTCTCGTCTCGGTGACACCACGGCTGAGCATCAGGGACTTCTATCATTGGGTTGACGCTGTTTCTTTCTCCCACACGTGTGGCCGGGTCCCTTGACGTACAGGAGTGGGGTGTGTGCTGTAGGCGTTCGGGCAGGGGCGGGGCAGGTAAGCCAGCCCTCATCTGCGGGCACAAGGGGCAAACTGAGGCCCGTCCTCCACCCGCTCCTCTCTGATACCGTTGCCTTTTCCTTCCTTCCATGTCCCCATTTGTCCTTAAGAATAGGTATCCGAGCACTTAAGACCTCCCGACGATGCCTGTTTTTCACGGATTCTGTATCTGTGAATTCGCCGACTTGCTAAACTGTGTTTTTAACCCGAAATCCACACTTGCAGCACTTTCCCTGCAGGTTGTTCAGTAATGTGGGCAGAGCGGAGGTCAGCTCGAGCTGCCTGATGTGCGTGTTCCCAGCCGAGGTGGAACAGGGCGACGCTCTGCCTTCTTGTTTCAGCTCTCACACTGGAAACTAGGGTCCTTTTTGTTGTCTCTTTAGTGCCACAGGTGTTTTGTTTTGTTTTGTTTTTGTTTTTGTTTTGGTAATGTTGCCGTTTCACATGGCCCCCAAGCCCAGTGCTGAAGTGCTGTCTCATGTTCCCACGTAGGTGCAAGAATACCACCGTGTGCCTTAGGGAGAAAATACAAGTGTGAGACAAGCTTCCTTCAGGCGTGAGCTACAGTGTTCTTGACCCTGAGTTCAGGATCAATGGAGGTTTCCCCCTTAGGAGCGTGGTTAGTATTTGCTAATTCAGCGTCTGCTGCAGCTTTACGGAGCACAGCTCTGGTGAGTTCAGGGACGAGCTGCATCGTGGTGGTTGCCCAGCCTCTCCGTCAGTGGCAGGGTTGGTCCCCATCTGCTCAGACCAGGCGCTCTCGTGTCAGTCTTGACTCCTCTGTCTGTGTCTGTCACACTCCACGTTGAGTTGTGATACAGTTCTGTAGGCTCTGCCATTAAAATATATGACGCCTGAATGTAAGTACTTCTCACCATCTCTGCCACACCCGCCTGTTCCCGCTGCCTGGATGCTTGCAGAAGCCTCACACCTGACCTGCTTGCTTCTGCCGCCCATCCACAGCTACCCGTATCCTGCTCCTAAAAGATCAGATGGCTCCTCTACTCAGCGTAAAAACAGAAATCCAGAAGAACGTGCCGTCTGACGTCATCCTTGAGTGCTACTTCCTGCTTCTCTCTGTCTATCTCTGTTTCTCTGTCTCTCTCTGCTCCAGCCTCTGGCCTCCTTGCTATTCCCCGAACACACCCCCAGTAAGATTGTGGCGAACAGTTGAACAAACACCATTATCCCCAGCTGGGCTCAGTGAAAGAGCTTAGGGAAGTGTGTGCCCCCCTTGAGGGGAGGGGGGTCTGTCTTCCCCACTCCTTCCTGCCCACCACCCATTCACATGCCTTCCACGGTGCATGGTGAAGCAGAATGAATACTTGTTTCCACTTGCTTTTGAGTGGCATTTCCAGGAGGAAGACGTGGTTTGAAGGCAGAGAAATAATCAACTTCATTTCCGATGCCTGGGAGGGGTCTGCAGTGTTTTAGGTGAGGGATCTAAAGTTTCTCACTCACCTGCATTTCTCCACCTTTGTGGAGCCCTTGTGACATGATGGGCTCTAAGTGGGGGGCATGGTGCAGGTTCCTTTATTTAATCCTAATCGCAGCCTTTTGGGAATGAACTGTACTATCCTCATTTCACATGATCGGATGAGACTTAGAGCCTGTCCACCTTCTGGGACCCAAGGGTGTGCCTTCCATTCTTGGAGTTTGTAGCCATGCTGTGCTCTGGTGAAAGTGTTTTCTTATCCTGGGATTTATTTTGGTAGGAATAAAGGACAGATTATAAAATAGTAGGATAAAAACATTGTAGTACACATTATTATTTCTGATTGTTAATCCACAGGTCATCTAGTTAATATATGTCCTAAGAAGCTTAATTCTTCTAAGTTACAGCACTTGGATTAATTCAATATGATCTTTGTTGTCATTTCTATAAACATGAAGCAACAGTTGCACGGTTGAGAAGAGAATGCCACATTATGCCTTTTTTCTTATGAGAAACTCACGTTTCACATACAGCACATGTTCTAGGAACATAAATGACATTTATTCCCTCTTTTGGACATTTATTTCAGAGGCAACTAGGAACTTTAAATTAATAAAAGAGCATCATTGAAAGCCTGAGAAAACAGTTATTTTCTTGGGTTGATTCGTTAGCAGAATGGTAACACCTTCTCAAAAACATTCTTAAGCTTTTTGTTTGATTACTTTGCCCACATTTTAGGTAGATATAGCCTGTTGCTCTGAAGAAAAGAGATTCATGCATAAAAAAGGAACGTCCTGAGCCTTCCTTTGCTTCCTTGCAGCTCTACGAATCCCGTTTACTTCTTTGCACCGTACCGTCAGGACTCGTTTTGGACAAGAACCTTGTCAACAGTGAATCTGCACTTCTCGATAGTCAACAAGCCACATATTTTCCCGTGAAGGCTTATCTTCACCTAGAGACCCTAATTTTCTTTTATTTGGCCCCCCAAGTAAATGGGTATGAAACTGTGCTGCCCTGTACCCTCACACGGTTCCCATACATTTTCTTGTGTAATAAGCCATCCCCCAGACTTAGCGCCTTCACACAACAACACTTTGTTGCTGTGCTCATGACCCTGCACGCTGGCTGCTTTGGGAGAGCTGGTCCCACTTCACGTGATGCTGGCTGAGGCTGCACATCTCTCGCGGCCTGACTGTGCTGCGCTGTCCACGGTGGCTCTCGCATGTGGCCTCCAGTTGCTGCTGTTGGCCGGGACCTCCGCTTGGGCGGCCGTCGGAGGGCCCCGGGTCTCCTCCACAAGGCCTTTGCATGCGTCTTGGGCTTCTCGTAGCTTGGTGGCTGGAACACAGGGAACAGGAAGAACTTAGGCCTGGGCTTGGAATTCCCAGAGCATCACTTGTTCATTATTATTAATTAATAAACATAATGTTTAGAACAGTTTTAGGTTCGCAGCAAAATTGACTGGAAAGTACAGCGTACAAAGGCCCCTGCGCCCCGTACACACACAGCCTCCTCCACCAGCTACGTGTCCCACCAAAGTGGTGCATATGTTACAATCCAGGAACCTACCTGGTCACGTCATTATTGCCCAAAGTCCATAGTTTCCATTAGGGTTCGCTCTTGGTGTGGTCATTCCGTGGATTCTGACGAAGAGCATCACGCGTTTTTTTGCCAAAGCTATAGTTCAAAGACCAGCCCACAGTCAAGGCAAGGGAAACAAGGTCCATCGGTGATGTACGGAGCAGATGTACGTCCAGGAAGAGGAGATATTTGGGGGCTGTCTTTGGAGCCTCTTTCCCACAGCGACTGAAACAAACAGACCTTGTGCTTGAGCTTGCGTAGCTCAGGTCAGCATTGCTCACACCTAAGTGTATGTATAGAACACCTGAGGACCTTCCTGAAGCCCAGATCCGTTTAGCGGGTCTGGGAGGGGCTGGGGAGCCTGCGTGTGTGCCGGGCTCCCAGGTGGTACCATGCTGTTAGCCAGTGAAGCGTGCGGCCACAGTGACTGACTCTGAAAGGTCTGCGGCCTTCCTGGTTGCCACGTGACAGGCCTCATTCTCTCCTGACTTACCAGCTTTGTTCTCCTGTTTTCTCAACCTTTTTTTTTTTTTTTAATTTATTTATTTTCTTTTATTTTTTTGGCTGTGTCGGGTCTTAGCTGTGGCACGCGGGGTCTTCGTTGGGGCGTGCGGGATCTTTCATTGCGGCATGGGCTTCCCTCTAGTTGTGGCGTGCAGGTTTTTTCTCTCTCCAGTTGTGGCGCGTGGGCTCCAGGGCGCGTGGGCCATGTAGTTTGCGGCACGCGGGCTCTCTCGTTGAGGCGCGCGAGCTCAGGGGTTATGGCGTGTGGGTTTAGTTGCCCCCAGCATGTGGGATCTTAGTTCCCCAACCAGGGAGCGAACCTGCATCCCCTGCATCGGAAGGCAGATTGTTTACCACTGGACCTTTACCACTGGGAAGTCCCTGTTTTCTCTACTTTTGACGCTGGTAGGAAAATTCAGGGTCACCCCTCCCACACAACATTTTGCTGACCACCCAATTCTGTAGTCATTGTCGTATTTCATTTTAACCCACTTGGGGCTTGCAGTGCCCACTCGGCATATATTATAAGACCCTGACATTTTCATTTTATTTTTCCCATGTTTATGTCTCTGGCTAACTGATAAGTCTTCTGTTTGATAGAGGTGGTGACACACTTACGTAGATTATGGCCAAACAAGATTCAGCCCAGCAACCGCAGTGATAATTATACCCACCAGATCAGGGATGCTTAGGGTGTTCTAGACCTTGCTAAGTTGTTTTGTTTTTATATTTTTGCACAACAAGGCTTTGTGGTGTTGTGATGATTGAGCAACTTCCTGCAGTGATTATTGCAACCCTTGTGATTATTGTTTCCAAATCACAGAGGAGGAAGCTGAGAAGTTAGCCCTGGGTGGTAAGGCCAGCTGGACGGGAAGCCAGGTGTGTCTGACTCATCGACCTGTGTCCTCAGCCACTGTGCTTTCAGGCTTCTGGACATTTCTGGAGCAGATTTGTTGAATCATCCATTGTCTTTTGATCCTTTTCAGGAGTGGTGTGTTGGGTAAGTTTCAGGGATAGTTAGGTCCTTGTAAGGGGCACTTAGGTACTTACAGAGTAATATCCAGCCCCTAGTGATAGCTCATCCTTCCGTTGCCATCCCTTCAGCCAATGAGAGTGTTTTTACTTTAAAGGATCTCATACTTTTATGACCAAGTAATGAAAACTGAAGGGAAGCAGCGTGTCCTTCACTTCCCATATGTCAGAGTTTACATTATGGAAATAATACTAGCTAAGCTACAGTAGCAATGCCATCAGAAGCACTCCACATCTATGTGTATCGCTTTTCAGATTTCCCACGACAGTTGTTTCCTGACAACACATATTTTATCTGCTACCTTCTTCACCAATTAGTGTCAGTTTCTCAGTGCAGATCTTCTCCAGTTAGCCTCTCGTAAAACCGAAGAAAACTGTTAACAAGACAAGCAAACTCTGCTAAAGATACGTTTCATATAAAATAAATACTGTCGCCTGTAAAAACACAATTTTAATGGGGCTCCTTCTTGGGAGGAAAGAGAGTTATTTTCTAAGTAAGGAAGAAAAATAGCTCCAGTTGTCAGCTCGTGGTCTGATGGATTATTGCGTCTCTTGTTACCTGTTTGGTCAGTATCTGCACACGCTCACGGTTATCCTTGCAGTGAAGAAAGCAAGAACCGCCACCGTTATTAAAAGTGAAAATGGCAATCTAGTCCATTTAAATTTAGATGCCGTATCAAATTATTTGCTGTGCATTCATTTTCACTCTTAGGACAAAAACTCTTATGTCCTGAAGAACAATTTCTGAAAGACTGCCACGATAGGCACTTACACTTGGAGTCCTTGACTTTGATGTATTGTAGAAGATTTTTATATACAAACATGACTAATGATATTTAAAGTCTGTTTATGGCTAGACTGCAGGTCTTCCACTCCGTGGTGCGCCTCTGGGGTCACTGAGCGCCCCATCCCCACCTGCTGCCACGTTTTGGATTTCTACGCCATTGCTAAAAGTCGTCCAAAATCGTACTTTATTTTAAAGACCGGCTTTGTAAGGCTCAAGTGAACGTATGGCAGAATCACTAGAACCCTAACCATCAGTGATGGGAGAGATTTCTCGCCTTAGAGAGTGAGGAACTGAAGCATAAGTTGCTTTTAGGAGCTCTTTGCAATAAACGATGTTTAACCCTTTAAGCAAAAGCAGAGAAAGGAGGTGCAGCTTGTCATGACAGCTGTGTTGACTTCTTCCATGGGGGGAGGGACTTGGGAGGCAGACACTTCCCCACGAGGACTGCAGGAAGTCGCTCTGGCTTCCAGGGGACCTCAGAGACCTCTAGACCTTTCCACTGACCTGCACAGGAAAGCTTCAGGGGCCAGAGCTTTCCTTATATGAGGACAGAAGTTGTGGGGAGAGGAACTGGCTGAACAAGTAATTCCTTGAAGAACGTTAGCTTTGATCTGTCAGAGCGATCTTTAGACAACTTCCTTATTCTCTGCTGTTTTGTTTGGACCAAACCGTTGCTGGATTATCTTTAGAAGTGCCCCATAATTCTGCATTTTCTGGCTCCCTAAAATGAGTGTGTTTCCTTTTCTTTTAAAATCTCAAGTCTTTACACACGCTGCTGTGTCATTTTCTTTCTTATCTGTACTTCAGAGTAAGTCACAGTTATTTCACAAACAAATGAAAAAAAAAATGTTCCCCAAACAGTATCATCTCTCCCCACACACCTCTTGTCTGGGCTTGTGTTTCAGAAAGGAAATAGGACGGTACATCGCTGTGATCAGGCATCCTGGAGAAGAAGACATCTGAACCTTTTTTCTGTTGTTACTCAGCATCTCCAGCATTTTATATCTCAGTGAGCCCGTCTTGCATTCTTACTAGTGTCAGATTGCGATGCTGCGTCTTTGCCCTCGTAACCTTCCCATCTGGTGGTTTAGGAGAAGTGCAGCTTGCTTGTGACAGCGCCGTAACCATCAGTGAATATGCTTGGTCACCTCTGAGGGAGGCTGATGGTCTGGTGTAAACTTGCCCCTAATTATAAAAACACCGAGTCTGTGGGAGAGTGTTGCTACAGGCCGCTTAGGCATGTTGGAAAAAAACGTGTGTCATGTGACGACAGACGGTTCATGCTCTCTGTCTGTGTAGTGGGAGTGTGGATGGGCTGGCATCTCCTTGCAGCAGGCAGAGAGAGCAGCGAATGGCAAACTATTTCTCTCAAGGGCTACATACTAAATATCCTAGGCTTTGTGGGTTATCTGGTCTCTGTCACATCTGCTCAGTCCTGCCATTTCTATTAAGATAACAGTGACTTTATTTGCTCTAAAAAGATATATTTTTATTATGAAAATAATAAAGCAATGCAAAAAAGTATACATTAAAAAAAATCACTCCAATGCCCACTGTCCAGAAATCATTGTGGTCAGCCCTTGATCACTGTTAACAGGCATCTCTCTTAAGAAACATTCAGATTGAAAGAGCCATAAATTGTTCCTAAATGATAGATAACTAGGGGAAAAGTACATGAAAAATGGCATCAAACTTATACATGTTATTTGTAATAACAAATATTTTATTAAGTTTTACTTAAATTTAACCAAAAACAGTAAGTGGAAATAAAAGTGAAGGAATTGTTAAATGTTAAATGAATATTTCTTTTTCAAAAGGTACTTCATTTCCTAGAAGAGTTATACCCAACTCATAAACCATGATGAAGGAGCATAAAATGTAAAAAGCTGGTTTTGTAAAAAAGATGCTTTTTTTAAAAAAATTATTTTAAAAATTTATTTTATTTTATTTTAGGCTGCGTTGGGTCTTTGTTGCGGTGCATGGGCTTCTCATTGAAGTGGCTTCTCTTTTTTTTTTTAGATTCCATATATATGTGTTAGCATATGGTATTTGTTTTTCTCTTTCTGACTTACTTCACTCTGTATGACAGTCTCTAACTCCATCTACCTCACTACAAATAACTCAATTTCGTTTCTTTTTATGGCTGAGTAATATTCCATTGTATATATGTGCCACATCTTCTTTTTTTTTAATTTAATTTATTTTTTATACAGCAGGTTCTTATTAGTCATCCACTTTATACACATCAGTTTATCCATGTCAATCCCAATTGCCCAATTCAGCACACTACCATCCCCCCCACCCCCTGCTTTCCCCCCTTGGTGTCCATACGTTCGTGCTCTACATCTGTGTCTCAGTTTCTGCCCTGCAAACTGGTTTATCTCTACAATTTTCTAGGTTCCACATACATCTCTTAATATATGATACTTGTTTTTCTCTTTTGGACTTACTTGACTCTGTATGACACTCTCTAGTTGCATCCATGTCTCTACAAATGACCCAATTTCATTCCTTTTTATGGCTGAGTTCCTTTTTATGGCATTGTGTATATGTACCACATCTTCTTTATCCATTCCTCTGTCGATGGGCATTTAGGTTGCTTCCATGACCTGGCTATTGTAAATAGTGCTGCAGTGAACATTGGGGTGCATGTGTCTTTTTGAATTATGGTTTTCTCTGGGTATATGCCCAGAAGTGGGATTGCTGGGTTGTATGGTAATTCTATTTTTAGTTGTTTAAGGTACCTCCATACTGTTCTGCATAGTGGCTGTATCAATTTAGATTCCCACCAACAGTGCAAGAGGGTTCCCTTTTCTCCACACCCTCTCCAGCATTTCTTCTTTGTAGATTTTCTGATGAAGCCCATTCTAACTGGTGTGAGGTTATACCTCACTGTGGTTTTGATTTGCATTTCTCTAATAATTAGTGATGTTGAGCAGCTTTTCATGTGCTTCTTGGCCATCTGTGTGTCTTCTTTGGAGAAATGTCTGTTTAGGTCTTCTGCCCACTTTTGGATTGGGTTGTTTGTTTTTTTAATATCGAGCTGCATGAGCTGTTTATATATTTTGGAGATTAATCTTTTGTCTGATGATTCACTTGCAAATATTTTCTCCCATTCTGCGGGTTGTCTTTTCATCTTGTTTATGGTTTCCTTTGCTGTGCAAAAGCTTTTGAGTTTCATTAGGTCCCATTTGTTTATTTTTGTTTTTATTTCCATTACTCTAGGAGGTGGATCAAACAAGATCTTGCTGTGATTTATGTCTAAGAGTGTTCTTCCTATGTTTTCCTCTAAGAGTTTTATAGTGTCCGGTCTTACATTTAGATCTCTAATCCATTTTGAGTTTATTTTTGTGTATGGTGTTAGGGAGTGTTCTAAGTTCATTCTTTTACATGTAGCTGTCCAGTTTTCCCAGCATCACTTATTGAAGAGACTGTCTTTCTTCCATTGTATATCCTTGCCTCCTCTGTCATAGATTAGTTGACCATAGGTGTGTGGGTTTATCTCTGGGCTTTCTACCTTGTTCCATTGATCTGTGTTTCTGTTTTTGTGTCACTACCATACTGTCTTGATTACTGTAGCTTCGTAGTAAGTCTGAAGTCAGGGAGTCTGATTCCTCCAGCTCCGTTTTTTTCCCTCAAGACTGCTTTGGCTATTCGGGGTCTTTTGTGTCTCCATACAAATTTTAAGATTTTTTTGTTCTAGTTCTGTAAAAAATACCATTGGTAATTTGCTAGGGATTGCATTGAATCTGTAGATTGCTTTGGGTAGTATAGTCATTTTCACAATATTGATTCTTCCAATCCAAAAACATGGTATATCTCTCCATCTGTTGGTATCATCTTTAATTTCTTTCATCAGTGTCTTATAGTTTTCTGCATACAGGTCTTTTGTCTACCCAGGTAGCTTTATTCCTAGGTATTTTATTCTCTTTGTTGCAGTGGTAAATGGGAGTGTTTCCTTAATTTCTCTTTCAGCTTCTTCATCATTAGTGTATAGGAATGCAAGAGATTTCTGTGCATTAACTTTGTATCCTGCAACTTTACCAAATTCATTGATTAGCTCTAGTAGTTTTCTGGTGGCATCTTTAGGATTCTCTATGTATAGTATCATGTCATCTGCAAACAGTGACAGTTTTACTTCTTCTTTTCCAATTTGTATTCCTTTTATCTCTTTTTCTTCTCTGATTGCCGTGGCTAGGACTTCCAAAACTGTGCTGAATAATAGTGGTGAGAGTGGACATCCTTGTCTTGTTCCTGATCTTAGAGGAAATGCTTTCAGTTTTCCACCATTGAGAATGATGTTTGCTGTGGGTTTGTCATATATGGCCTTTATTATGTTGAGATAGGTTCCCTCTATGCCACTATCTGGAAAGTTTTTATCATAAATGGGTGTTGAATGGGTGTGAAAAGCTTTTTCTGCATCTATGGAGATGACCATATGGTTTTTATTCTTCAATTTGTTAATATGGTGTATCACATTGATATGTGTATATTGAAGAATCCTTGCATCTCTGGGATTAATCCCTCTTGATCATGGTTTATGATCCTTTTAATGTGTTGTTGGATTCTGTTTGCTAGTAGTTTGTTGAGGATTTTTGCATCTATATTCATCAGTGATATTGGTCTGTAATTTTACTTTTTTGTAGTATCTTTGTCTGGATTTGGTATCAGGGTGATGGTGGTCTCATAGAATGAGTTTGGGAGTCTTCCTTCCTCTGCAAATTTTTGGAAGAGTTTGAGAAGGACGGGTGTTAGCTCTTTTCTAAATGTTTGATAGAATTCACCTGTGAAGGCATCCGGTCCTGGACTTTTGTTGGTTGGAAGATTTTAAATCACAGTTTCAATTTCATTACTTGTGATTGGTCTGTTCATATTTTCTACTTCTTCCTGGCTCAGTCGTGCAAGGTTATACCTTTCTAAGAATTTGTCCATTTCTTCCAGGTTGTCCATTTTATTGGCATAGAGTTGCTTGTAGTAGTCTCTTAGGATGCTTTGTATTTCTGCAGTGTCTGTTGTAAGTTCTCCTTTTTCATTTCTAATTTTATTGATTTGAGTCTTCTCCCTCTTTTTCTTGATGAGTCTGGCTAATGGTTTATCAATTTTGTTTATTTTCTCAAAGAACCAGCTTTTAGTTTATTGATCTTTGCTATTGTTTTCTTTGTTTCTATTTCATTTATTTCTGCTCTGATCTTTATCATTTCTTTCCTTGTGCTAGCTTTGGGTTTTGTTTGTCCCTCTTTTCTAGTTCCTTTAGGTGTAAGTTTAGATTGTTTATTTGAGATTTTTCTTATTTCTTGAGGTAGGCTTGTATAGCTGTAAACTTCCCTCTTAGAACTGCTTTTGCTGCTTCCCATAGGTTTTGGATCGTCGTGTTTTCATTGTCATATTTGTCTAGGTATTTTTTGATTTCCTCTTTGATTTCTTCATTGACCTCTTGGTTATTTAGTAATGTATTGTTTAGCCTCCATGTGTTTGTGTTTTTTACGTTTTTTCCCCCTGTAATTCATTTCTAATCTCATAACGTTGTGGTCAGAAAAGAAGCTTCATATGATTTCAGTTTTCTTAAATTTACTGAGGCTTGATTTTTGACCCAAGATGTGATCTATCCTAGAGAATATTCCGTGCGCACTTGAGAAGAAAGTGTAATCTGCTGTTTTTGGATGGAATGTCCTATAAATATCAATAAAATCTATCTGGTCTGTTGTGTCATTTAAAGCTTGTGTTTCCTTATTAATTTTCTGTTTGGATGATCTGTCCATTGGTGTAAGTGAGGTGTTAAAGTCCCCCACTATTATTGTGTTACTGTCCATTTCCTCTTTTATAGCTGTTAGCAGGTGTGTTATGTATTGAGGTGCTCCTATGTTGGGTGCATATATATTTATAATTGTTACGTCTTCTTCTTGGATTGATCCCTTGATCATTATGTGGTGTCCTTCCTTGTCTCTTGTAATATTCTTTATTTTAAAGTCTATTTTATCTGATATGAGTATCGCTACTACAGTTTTCTTTTGATTTCCATTTGCATGGAATATCTTTTTCCATCCTCTCACTTTCAGTCTGTATGTGTCCCTAGGTCTGAAGTGGGTCTCTTGTAGACAGCATATAGATGGGTCTCGTTTTTGTATCCATTCATATGTATGTTCCTATGACCATTTTCTTAATTGTTTTGGGTTTGTTTTTGTAGGTCCTTTTCTTCTCTTGTGTTTCCCACTTAGAGAAGTTCCTTTAGCATGTGTTGTAGAGCTGGTTTGGTGGTGCTGAATTCTCTTAGCTTTTGCTTGTCTGTAAAGCTTTTGATTTCTCCATCGAATCTGAATGAGATCCTTGCCGGGTAGAGTAATCTTGGTTGTGGGTTCTTCCCTTTCATCCCTTTAAATATATCATGCCGCTACCTCTGGCTTGCAGAGTTTCTGCTGAGAAATCAGCTGTTCACCTTATGGGAGTTCCCTTGTATGTTATTTGTCGTTTTTCCCTTGTTGCTTTCAATACTTTTTCTTTGTCTTTTGCCATTTTGATTACTATGTGTCTTGGCATGTTTCTCCTTGGGTTTATCCTATGTGGGACTGTCTGTGCTTCCTGGACTTGGGTGGCTATTTCCTTTTCCACGTTAAGGAAGTTTTCGACTATAATCTCTTCAAGTATTTTCTTGGTTCCTTTCTCTCTCTCTTCTCCTTCTGGGACCCCTACAATGCGAATATTGTTGTGTTTAACGTTATCCCAGACGTCTCTTAGGTTGTCTGCATTTCTTTTCATTCTTTTTACTTTATTCTGTTCCGTGGCAGTGAATTCCACCATTCTGTCTTCCAGGTCACTTATCCGTTCTTCTGCCTCAGTTATTCTGCTATTGATTCCTTCTAGTGTAGTTTTCATTTCAGTTAATGTATTGTTCATCTCTGTTTGTTTGTTCTTTAATTCTTCTAGGTCTTTGTGAAACATTTCTTGCATCTTCTCAATCTTTGCCTCCATTGTTTTTCCGAGGTCCTGGATCATCTTTACTATCATTATTCTGAATTCTTTTTCTGGAAGGTTTCCTATCCCCACTTCACTTAGTTGTTTTTCTGGGGTTTTAGCTTGTTCCTTCATCTGGTACATAGCCCTCTGCCTTTTCATCTTGTCTGTCTTTCTGTGAATGTGGTTTTTGTTCCACAGGCTGCAGGATTGTAGTTCTTCCTGCTTCTGCTGTCTGCCGTCTGATGGATAAGGCTATCTAGTGGCTTCTCTTGTTGCGGATCATGGGCTCTAGGCACGTGGGGTTCAGTAGTTGTGGCACGGGGGCTCAGTTGTTGTGGCTTGTGGGCTCTAGAATGTAGGCTCAGTAGCTCAGTAGTTGTGGTGCACGGGCTTAGTTGCTCCGCGGCATGTGGGATCTTCCTGGACCAGGGCCTGAACCCGTGTTCCCTGCATCGGCAGGTGGATTCTTAACCACTGTGCCACCAGGGAAGCCCAAAAAGATGCTGTTTTTTAACTACACGTTTCAACTTTAGCCATTATCTGTTCTTGCCTTGTTATGAAAATGAGGCTTTTTTAAAAATACAATTTCCTTTTTGTATCTTTCCCAATGACCTTTGATTTTTTTTTGTATTATAATAATTATTTTCTTTGTATGTAACCATAATTTTATTCCTGAATCTAAAATTATTTAATTCTTCACCTCAGTCTGCTGATCACTGTTTCTCCATTCCTGAGTTATTCTAATTGGTCTTTTCTTGCCTGGAATTTGTCACCCAGGAATGTTTTGAAGACAAGTCTGTGTGTGCTGCATTCTTTCAGCATTTCCATGCTGCAGAATGTCCATCTGTGGCATTTATACTTGAAAGGCAGTGGGGCCACGCGTGAACTTTGGGGAGGACACTTCCTTACCTTCAGCGTTCTGTAGTCATTGCCTGGTGATCTTCTGGCATCCAGTGTTGCAATTGGGAAATCTAAGATCAAATTGAGGCTTTCCCCTTTTACGTACCTCTACCTTTTCCCACCTGCATTCCCACATGATTCTTTGTTTTTGGAAGTGGTGAATTTCATGATGTCTTCCTGCTGATAATTCCTCGGCACATTCCTTGGGATATGGTGTCGTCTTTATCAACGCGTTCAAGTGTTTATTGCAGAATGAAATGTCATTTATTATAACTCTGAATTGATCTGCGTGCATTTGCTGTCTCATCTTGTGCAGGAACGTCAGGTATGCTGCGCTGGACGCCTGTCGTGTGGTGCTCATCAAACCATCTTCGTACTTCTTTTATAGCACTGTTCCCTTCTGTTTGCTCTATTTCATGGACTCACCTCTAGAGCTTGTGCTTCTGAATTTGCTCTCTGTTACAGGCACTTGATCCAGTTGTTCTTTTCACTTACGTTGGGTTTCTTCTTCTTTCCCATTTTTTTCCTAGGCTCCATTGGCTAGGTTTCTTAAATTTTCCTTTTGTTGTGTTATAATTTGATAATAATCTCATATCTCTGCTGTATAATTTATTTGAGACTCTGGAGAAATATTGGTCTGATATCCGTGGTTTTCTCTTTTGGGGAGATAAGTTTGGTCGTACATGTACTTGTGTTGTCTGTGATCTCTTCCTCACTCCCTTCCCCTGTGTGCAGAAGAGACAGGGCCCTCCTTTCACACTGCTGTACCTTGTTGAATGGGACCTGCTAGTCGCTCCAGACACTGGGAGGAGGCCCCGAGGGTGAGGAGAAACGGAGGCTGTGCGCAGCCTCCGCTTGGAATCCGTGGTCCTGAACACGCTCTTGCCAAAGCGGTTACTTCTGTGCCCTGGGACTATGTCTCCCTTTCCAAAATTCAGGCGGTTTGGTGGGTTCCCAGCAAAGCCCTCAGGAGCGTCGTTACTGGTACGGTCACCAGTTCCTCGTGGCCTCCTCTCCGTTTCCCCTGAGCGTCATCTCTGACGGGCTTCCTCGCTGGACAGCTGCGTTGCAGACCGTACAAAGTGCCTGTCACGATGGAAGCTTCACTTCATCCTTATCTTCTGGCTGCTAGGCTAGGTCTCCAGAACAGGGTTTTGCGACCTCGGCACTGTAGGTATTTGGGGCTGATCGTTCTCTGTTGTGGTGGGAGGTGTCCTGGGCGCTGTAGGAGGTTTAGCAGCACCCCCGGCCTCACCCCGCTAACTAGGTGCCGGTAGCACGTCCCCAGCTGGGACAACCCAAGAACGTCTCCACTTACTGCCAGGAGTCCGCTGGGTGGGGAATTGCCCCCATTTTCTTCTCGTCCCACCCCCTGCCAAATTTGGGTCTCAGGTCTCTAATCAAAGACGTTTGGGGCGGACCTTTCAGGATACTGGCAGTTAACGTGGGGAAACACGTATCCTCTTAGGAGTCCAGTGTCACACTCTCTGCCTCGGTCCAGACTTCACAATCCTTGTCAAGTTTGTTCTATTTGTGGTAGTTTCATTGATGAAATATTTCAATTTATTGATTGTTTATATTTTGTTGTTTTCGGTGGGATTCTGAGTCAGGGAAGAGATGGAAAATGGTCTCATTGGATCTCTGTAGCTAGAAGTCTCTTGCTTTCCTTTCAAAACACAACCCTGAACTGCTTCTATTAGTTTTTCTTGTTCGGAGGGACAGAATGAGACATTCAGTTCCAAATTATCATTTTTGCCCACTAGACAGTTTTTCACAGTGAATGAAGAGAGTAAATGGAAGTAAAATGCGTCTGATAAATTGTATTTTAAAACATTGATTATCTCAATAATGGAGTGATCCATTTTTGTTCTGGACAAGACAGGAATGTGGTGCTATAGAATTGAAACATAATTGGTCTATTATGATAGTGTAAAATGCATTTTTTAAAAAAACTCATCAACCTCTTTACTCAACCCTAATAACCCTTATTACCGAAGGGTTATTACAGAAGTATGAGGCGTCATCATAGTATTAAATTGATGCTAGACCTGAATCTAAGTGATGGGGTATGATATTCTGCAGATGGAAAAGTTGTCCTTTAATTTGAGGTGTTTTTTCTCTCTCCACTGCAAGCAGTAGTTACTAAGCATCTATATGGTTTTAGATTCTATAAGGAATAGTCTTTATTCACAGGGGGCTTAGCAGGGCTTCATCCTATAGATACATTGTGAAAAGATTACAGTTTTCAATTCCATGGAGCTGAAGATCAACTTCAAATATGGAAAACATATGCCTCTACTTCGCCTTCATCTCTGACTATATTTTGTAAAGCCCTTAATGTTAGAATCATGTTTACTGTTATTTTATGCTCTTAGAATAGAAAGTCTACATTGTGTATTCAGTGGGTCCCCGTGGCTTCCCGTGATGGGTTTATATGTGTTATTGCGTTGAGCATGCATACCTGCCTCTCAGTTTGTTCGGAAGTTGTGGGAAAATACAGTGGCTATCACCACTGCACTCCACTGGCTTGGAGAGCAGAAACTGCAGAAAAGTTTGATGTCAGCTTAAATACGTTTCTGTATTTGTGGACAGAGCTCTTTTAAAAAGGTTCAGGGTGACCAGTTTATAAATGGAGAAATGATTACTTTGCATTTTGGTAGATCTCGGATTTAGTGTTGGGCACTGAATAACCTTCCAAGGTAAATTCAGTCTGGTATTTCCACTTCTCTATGTTCACAGTTAAATCAGTACTTGCGTAGGGTTTATATCCATCATGACACAGAAATATGATGAGAGGATAAGCACATGTGACTGGAATTTGTTGTGTCAGTAATGTTTCTTATAATAATATAAAATTTTGGGAATTCCCTGGTGGTCCAGTTAGTTGGACTCTGTGCTTTCACTGCAGGGGGCCCAGGTTCGATCCCTGGTGAGGCAACTAAGATACCGCTTAGTTGTACCGCTTAGCTGCGCAGCTCGGCCAAAAAAAAAAAAAAAAATTAAGTAGGTCGCTTTTAAATAATTCCATAGTTCTTATTTTGTAGGCAACTAGAGTTAAGTTTGGGTATCAAATAATAATACAAATCCAAGTTAGTGGATTGTACCTAGAGACTTTTTATCATTTCTAATGTCCTCCTAATCACATACGAAAAGCCATTTAAAAAACAACTCAAATTCCATGTTGGCCTGAGTGCCTTCCTTGGTCAGTCTGTGTGAAGCACACTTTTGTCTATGATCTGAGTATACATTTTATATCTTTACCTGATAAACTCTTAGAGACACACACATACATAAGCATAAGTGTGTGCGTGTGTGTGTGTGCCTGTGAGCATACCTCACATATTTTAAATACAGAGTCTGGTATGTAGTAGTTGAATAAATGTGAGATGCATGAATAGAAGTATAAATAAAGAACCGTCAAGTGGCATTTTGTCAACCTCAAGCGTGCTTAGCTGCCAGTATTCTTCCAGTCCCTTTCACAGGTACTGGATTTTAAAAGGGCTGAGTCTACCATGAGATGCATTATACAACATATCCCAGGGCTTAAAACAATTACATAGTTGCTGACTTCAAGCAGAATTGTTGAAGAGAGGTACAGATTGATTGACCTCAGTTAGGAAGAACTGCCTGAAATAGGTAAATCACAGAGAAGTTGAGCTGTAGCACAGCGGCCCCCAGCCCTTCTGGCGCCAAGGACTGATGTGGTGGAAGACAGTTTTTCCATGGATGGGCGGGGAGGGAGATAGTTTCAGGATGATTCAAGCGCATTAACGTTATTGTGCCCTTTCTTTCTATTATTATTACATTGTAGTATATAATGAAAAAATTATACACCTCACCGTAATGCTGACAGGATGCAGAGCTCAGGCGGTAATGCGAGCGATGGGGAGCGGCTGTAAATACAGATTAAGCTTCGCTCGCCCACTGCTCACCTCCTGCTGCGCGGCCTGGTTCCTGACAGGCCTCCGACTGGTACCAGTCCGTGGCCCAGGGGCTGGGGATCCCTGCTGTAACAGGTAGTGAAGTTTGGGCATCCATTCGAGAAGGTTTGAAATAAATATAAATGTTTTTAAAGCTCCCTCTATTTTAAGGCCAGTTACAACCTAACAATATATAGTTTCTAACCTGGGAAATAATCCTCAGTCTTGTGATTCTTATATGTCATAGACAAAATCACTTCAAGTGACTTGTATGCGTGGCTCTGTCTTTGCATAAACCTATAAAAGACACCATTTTGAATGCACCAATAGGGCTTGAAGCCTGTAGCCCAGGACATGCATTCTGTGGATACGTGCACACAAGAAGGTGCGTGAGTGGCTGTGTGCAGAGGAACCTAAGAGAACGTTGCAGTGCCTAGTGCCTTCAGTCGCAGCTACCTGTGATCTGGTCAGTGGAGCCTCAGCTAAGGAAACTCCCTGTCTGGCGAGGGGGATTCACCGGAAGGGGGCTCCTAGAGTCAGTCCCCACAGAGACAGGTGGGGGGCACACATGCGTTTGCTGAGAAGCCTGGAGGCTCCCAGCACTTGTCAAAGAGAGGTCAGGAGACCAAGAGGTGGAGGAGAGAGAAGGATGGAGGACAGGCTATAGGGAGTGCAAGCAAGGGGATGCTGCCCACTCCGGTCCAGTGCGCACTCGCTTGAGGGTTTGGTTCATTTAATGACGGGAGCAAAGGACTGTGGAACTTGGCAGTTGTTCCGTGGTTGAACGGGGATTCTGCAGGCAGTGCTCACACTATTGACCACATCCCAGCATTTAAGCCAGGTTCTGCACTCACTGTTTTTGTTTGCTTGTTTATTTGTTTTTATTTGTTTTAACTGCCTGAACTCCTACTTAGAAAATTTCCTCAGTTTTTTCTCTGTGTATCTACAGCACTTTTCCCCTAAACTAACCTGTGTATTGTAACCAACTCTTTATTGGCTCAGTTCTCCTGCTGGACTCTGAGCTTCTTGTGGGAGCTCTGGCTATATCTTACTCATTTGTGCCTTCCATAATGCCTGGCACACAGCAGACTTAAATCCTTTGACACACCTCTCTTTGAGAAGTGGGGTTTTTGTCTTCTTCCAGTGATTCTGGGTAGATGTGTGACTGCTTTGACCAATAAAACATCACAGAAGTGGCCCTGTTCCACTCTCCATGCCCAAGTCTTAAGAGACTGGCAGCTTATAGTGATACTTCCCGTCATCTGAAATACTTCCTTTTGGAACCCAGCTACCATGTTCGGAAGAAGCCCAAGAAGCCTCAGTGAAAGGCCTAGGTGGAGATGAATTGAGGCCCCAAGGCAACAGCCCCACCTAAAAAGTTCCCAGTAAATAGCCAACACCAGCTTGCCTGTCCAGGAGAGTGTCTTCCATCACCTTGTTGAGCTGCCCCAGCTGGTACTACTGGGAAGGGAGATGCGTCATTGCCACCTAATCCTGCCCAAATAAATGAGTGTTGCTGTTTTAAGCCACTTGATGTTTGGGGATGGTTGTTACGCAGCAATAAAATACTGGAACACTGCTCAATAGATATCTCTTGGGTGAGTGACGAGGGAAATTGACATTGTTAAAACTCTGGAATTAGGACAATAAGATGACTTTGAAGCATTTGAACAAACACTTGGAAAATGGAGAGACACTGGTAAAATGTTTTTTGTAGAAAGGAGAGGAAAAGACTGACAAGAAAAAGATGCACTGGTAACACAGTTAACAGGCCAACAGTTTTGTGAGAGCTGTATAAAGAGCTTTGACTAACTGTAATTTGATGTTTCTAATTTCATCATTAAGACTTTCCCTTTATCATGTTTACCCACATTAGAGAGACAGGCTCATTAGAATGCAAGTTCATCTTGGTTAGGGGTATTTTGCTTTGCTGTTGGCAGCTGTACTCTGAGAATTTGAACAGTGCTGGGCACGTAATAGATACACAATAAATATTTGTTGCATGAATGAACAAATTGCAATTGGCTGCGGTCCCACCTGAGAAACTGTGTGTATTCATCTAGGTTACTTGGATTTGTTTGGTATATGTATTTTGAAAAGTCAAGCTACTGAGAGTAGGCAAACTTACGAGTCCCAGGATATAATCCAAGATGTTTCCCATTCACTTAAAATTTTTTTTACACTTTCCATGAGGAATGTTCTACGCCCCAAATCCCACGTTTGTGAGCAAGTGGTTGGAAATTATATCTTGATTACTCAGAGACTTCAAGACATCTCCAGCAACACAATAGAGACGCTTTTGGTTGACTTCCTTCATTCTTTGTTTCCCTTTGTAGTCACGGTGCTAATAAACAACAAAAAGGTAAATAGCAGGAGTGGCAGGTGCATAATTCAGTAGGGTAATCAGCTGGTGAATTGTCAAGAGCAATAATATAAGTGCGAAAAGCAAGAAAGCATTTGTTTTGGTTATGCAATAGGCATCGTATTTTCATCCTCCAAAAGGCAGGAACAGCTGTTGGAGTTGGGATAGAGGAAGACTGAGATCATGGAAGGAAGGACCCATCTCTGTTTGTAGTACTTCCCTTTGAAGGTTTGGATTCAGTGCTGCCAGCATCCAGATTGTTCCTTTGCAAACAGTAGCAATTTGGGGGTGTGACTTAGGAAACTGACACATGGTATACAACCAAATCAGTCACATACTAATTTTGAAAATGAAATGTTAGTTCACATTTACTGAAACATATCTTTTCAACTTTAAGGCTTGGGAATAAGTCAATATTTTGCATGTCCTGAAACCAACAGGTCAGATTATGAGAACAGAAAGGAACAAGACCCAAGATAGACATACAGAGACTTAGACTTACATGTAAACGTACAGTTATTTAAAGCACCCCATATGCATATGTAGTTCCTGAAATGTGGCCTCTGATCTCATTTCACATTGCTTGTGTTGGACTTAAAGTGGATTTGTGGTTTCTTTGATGTGAAACTTGTGGCTGTTTACATCACACACAAGGACGCTATTTGCTCTCTTATGTCCTGAAAATTTTAAATATAATATAAATATTACGTGGGGATTATGTTGTTTGTTCTTGCTTTTATTGAGAGAGAAGCCTTAAAATAAGAGTTGGCAAATTTTTTCTGTAAAGGACCAGATAGTAAATATTTACAGCCTTGTGGGTCACACATACTCTATTGTATACATATACTCTGCTCAGCATTGCTGAGGTAGATCAAAGCAGCCATATGTAAATGTACTCTAGCTGTGTTACAGTAAAACTTTATTTATAATAACAGGTGCAGGCTGGTCCTGAGTGACTTAACATATTGCCTTCAACTGCTTCACACTATGGTGTGAAGAATTACAGAGGCAATCCTGAGGGCAGGCTTTGACAAGGAAGGAAGGGAAAGTACAACTGAGAAAGAGTGTGAGGGGCTTCCTGAAGTTGCAAAATAAATGCAGGAAGCAGTAGTAAAAGTGTGGGCTCCCTAAGAGAGTGAGCCCAATGCCTTGAAATTATTTATACCATCAGTGAAAATCTGAGTATATTATAGCTGTCTGGCCGATATTCCAGTAACGTTGAAAGGATCCACTTGTTTGTTTTAGATTCTGTCTTAAATATTTGACCAATTAAATCTTTTTAAGAACCAGAAGACATAGAAATAACTTGCAATACTGATAATTTTTTTTTTTTTTTTTTTTTTGCCGCACGCGGGCCTCTCACTGTTGTGGCCTCTCCCGTTGCAGAGCACAGGCTCTGGACGCGCAGGCTCAGCGGCCATGGCTCACGGGCCCAGCCGCTCCGTGGCCTGTGGGATCCTCCTGGACCGGGGCGTGAACCCGCATCCCCTGCATTGGCAGGCGGACTCTCAACCACTGTGCCACCAGGGAAGCCCCTACAATACTGATAATTTTTATGTACTTTGATTCTTGAAATATTTGGAGCCTATTTCATATTCCATGAGGAATTTTAATTTAAAAAACAAGGAGACTGTTTTCTTCAGTAGGTTTGAATGGGTCAAGAACCTCAACCCGGGGCACAGGAAATGGGTATTTGTTCAGTAGCACACATGGGTGGAAGAATAGGGTCATGAATATTTTTGTGCGTAATTCTTGGAACCATTTTCATCTGAATATTGTAATTGAAAGCTGCTAATCTGTAATGTGTCAAAGGAACCAAGGCAAATTTAATATGTGTATTCTCCTAAGACTGTAACAATATATCACAAGCTGTGGGGCTAAGACAGTGGAAGTTTGTTGTCTCATGGTTTTGGGGGCCGGAAGTTCAAGATCGAGGCATCAGCAGTGTTGGTTTCTTCTGAGAGCTGTTGGGGACAGTCTGTTCCGTGCCTCACTCCTAGCCTCTGGTAGCCTCAGCTATACCTTGGCTCGTTGGTGGCATTCTCCCTATGTCTTTACTTCGTCTGTCTTCTCTGCCTGTCTGTCTGTGTGTTCGAATCTCCCCTTTTGTAAAGATACCAGTCACGTTGGATTAAGGCTCACCCTAACGACTTCATCTTAACTCAGTCAGGTGAGAGCCCCTGTTTCCAGATGAGGCACATTCACATGAGGGTTAGGACTTCAGCATCTTCCAGGGAGATATAATTCAACCCATAACAAACTCACATGGGGAGACTTCACTTCAGCTTCGAAACTGTATTCATTATTGCAGAAACGGTGGTAAAAACAAGAGAAAATTTATGGTCAATTATGATTCTGGTGCTAAATCAGCTTCAGCATTCATCTTAGCAATTAAAATTGCAGTTCTGAAAAAGCTGAGATCTTTATGTTGAATACTTTCCATTTACGTTTTAAGTGTCCTTTTGCAAGTAAAAATCATATCCGACTTTCAGAGGAATGTGCGTATTTTAGAGTTAGCCCCTTTCTTCACTTAATTGTCTCTGCATGGAAAACACATTAAATATTTTATAGAGATTTTTAAAAATCAGCTCACTTTTTTGCTTCTTGGGATGGAGAATAAATGGTTAAAAATCTGTAGAAAGCCATCAAAGCACCATGCTCTTATACCCAAATCAGGTCACACTGGCTGTCCAATGACCTGAAATGCTTGCTGACCAGGATATTTGAAACGGGGGCTGTCCCTGAATGTGAAGAATGAGTGACATTCCGATCTCAAGTCTCCAACTTCTGTCTTTCAAGCCCAGGATCTGTGCAGCAGGGAAGTACACTCACCAACGATGGGAGACACTACAAAGTCACACGACAAAGGATGGGGCTGCTGAGAGGGATGAAAAGTCAGGAACAGAAGCTAACCAACGCAATGGTCATTGAATTGTATTCCTTGGTTAGCACATCATGGAATGATAGGGAGGAGGGACAGAGCTTTAGAAGAAGCATAAGAAGCTGGCTGTCTTGCTCTTTGGGGAAAGGCGGGCACGTAGAAAGGCATTCCAACACTATGTCACGCCGTGGACCGCTCTATAGGTCTAGAAATGCGGTCAAACCTAGAGACTTAGCTGTATCGCAGACATCTCCACTGGCTTCTTGAGTGTTCCTCCTAGTGAGCTTTCAGTGACATGATGATATCCCAGAATATGGCCAACCAACTGGCATTGCAAATAAACTCATCAACACGAACCCCACAACTCTTTGATTTGGGCAGTCTCTGAAGATAAAATAACAACCGGGGTTCTCGGGGAGCGGGTGTATGGAAGAAATGTGGAGGACTGAAAGAAAAATGTAAGGATTCAGAGCCAGCATAAGTCCTTAGGAAAGCTGACATAAGTAAGCTCACTACATGGAATTGCCGTTTACTTTAGTAAAGGTTTATGGATCACCAGGAATCTATCAATACGTGCTTAGTGGGTGGTCGTTAAGCTTCTTAATCAGGAAAGAGACGTGTTTCATGTTGAGAAAACTACTTTCCCCTTCGGACTGTAAGCTCCTTGGAGGATAATGTGACTCAGCTTTACGTACCTCCAGTAGTAGACAGAATTTGTGAAATATGAGGTTTGATCGGTACAAGAAGATGTGAATTAGAGTCCCTGAGAACTGGACCCACACGTTTATTTTCACAAGCCCCACCATATTAGTTTCCTGTTGCTACTGTGACAGTCTAATAGAAACTGTGTGACTTCAAATGACCGAAATATATTATTGTTGTAGAGCTCAGAGTCCGGAATAGGTCACCCTGGGGTAAAATCCAGTTTCTGAGAGGCTCTATTCGTTCTGGAGGTTCTAGGGGGGAATCTGTTTTCTTGCCTTTTCCAGGTGTTAGAGGCCACCCACATTCCATGGTCTGTGGTCCATTCCTCCATCTGCAAAGCCAGTAGTATAACGTCGTCAAATTTCTCTCTCTCTTTCTCCAACCTCTGCTTCCATCTTCACCTCCTTCTCCCACTCTTATAAGGGTCCCCTCTTATAAGGACCCTTGTGATTATATAGGGCGCACCTGGATAATCCAGGATCATCTCCCAATTGCAGATCCTTAACTAAGTCACATCATCAATGTCCATTTTGCCATGTAAGGTTATATTCACAAATTCCGGGGATTAGGAAGCAGACCTGTTTGGGGGGCCCTTTCTGCTTATCACACCCCCAAAGTGCTTCTCATGGTTTGGTCTCACTACCCTCTTGTGTCCCTTGCAAGCACTACAATTCTAGCATCATTAAACTGACAAGGCAAACCAGAGATAGGTATACGTCTTGGGGGTTTAGGGGAGTGCTACAGACATTTTTTGAGGACGTTAAATTAATAACGAGGAAAATCTGAGAAACTTTCTAGATAGTCTTTGCTGGAGCAGCACGAACTTCCTAATATTGGAAAAATCTTTGTCTCTTCTTTGGCATGTTTCACTTGCTGTAGCTTCTCTGACATCCGAAGACTAAAGACTTGGATTCAGATCTGCCCAACATCATAAACAAAGCTGTGACTGCCTCAGAACCCCTCCAAGGCCTGAGAAGAAACAGAGTGACCGATGACTTCTAATTTGTTGTTCAACTTTCATCACATTCCTTAGTCTTTCTGGGCCTTATCTGCTTTACATGTCAGAATATGATGCTCTGATAAATGACTTGAAGTTTTCTTACAGCGGCAAGATTTTTGTATTGATCAGGGTCCTCCAGAGAGACAGAATCAATAGGATATGTATACTTTCAGAAAGAGATCAGTTATAAGGAGTTGGCTCATGTGATTGTGGGAGCTCGCCGGTCCCGGGATTTGCAGGGTGTGTCAGCAAGCTGGCGGCTCAGGAAGGCGGAGACTTTAGTTCTAGTGTGTGTCCCAAAGCCTGAGACCCAGGAAGAGCCGGTGTTTCCGTTCAAGTCCAAAGGCGGAAGAAAAGTTGATATCCCAGTTTGAAGGCTGTCAGGCTCCCAGCATTCTTACCTGTGGGTAGTCAGCCTTTTTGTCCCAGTCAGGTCTTCAGCTGATTGGACGAGGCCCGTACACATGATGGAGGACAGTCTGCTTTCCTCGGTCTACCAATATGTTAACCTCATCCAAAACCAGCCTCACAGACCCACCCAGAATAACGTTGGACCAAATATCCGGGCCCTCGATGGCTCAGTCAAGTTGACATAAAATTAACTCTCAGCGTTTTAAACTGAGGTTTTTGAACTCAGTCCAGTTCAGCCTTCCAGCTGTGACGCAGGCATAAATGTACATGCCTGGCCTCTCTAGGGATGGAGGTGGATCAGCTTTTGAGTTGTACAAGAATTTACTTGGAAAATACTGACATCACGTTCAGCACTGACCAGTGACGGTAGGAAAATTCACACCGTGGAAGGAAAATTCTTAGGACTTAAAATTAGGGGCTCCAGTTCAATTTGACTGTCTTACAATTTATTGCTTGAATGCTGAATACATAAAATTAGAACGTTGCAGGCATTGGCAGGGTGATACTTTTTCTATTTATTTCATTTCCAGCCAGTGCCCAGTTTGCCCTGTCTCTCTTTTCAGGCAGCTGCTCGATCTCTCTTCACAAAAATAAGCAGAGCCGGGCTTCCCTGGTGGCGCAGTGGCTGGGAGTCCGCCTGCCGACGCAGAGGACGCGGGTTCGTGCTCCGGTCCGGGAAGATCCCACATGCCGCGGAGCGGCTGGGCCCGTGAGCCATGGCCGCTGAGCCTGTGCATCCGGAGCCTGTGCTCCGCAACAGGAGAGGCCGCAGCAGTGAGAGGCCCGCGTATCACACACACACACACACAAAAGCAGAGCCTTTCTTTGCGTTTGTCACAGCAGGGTGTTACTCATGATTTAGGCCTCTGCTCATGGAATCCCAGTTCCACAGCTGTCTGCTTCTGCGTGCTCTGTGGACGTCACACAAGTATGTAAATAAGTGATAAGTTCAAGTCAGCACCTCAGATACAGAAAGGAAAAGAGGGCTCGAAAGAATGAAGCAGGAGGAGGGAGGACTGTGCAGAGAAGGATAAAAGCACCAGACAAAGCAGCCACCAAACTGAAGAAGCCTGGGAAAGAGAAGACATCCAACATCTCAGTAGAAGGGAGAAACCAAACGTAGGCAGGCAGATAAAAGTGGAAAAGTGCCAAAGAAAAATTAAAAGAAAAAAAAGGAAGAGAAAGACAAGCTAAAACGAAATGAGTAAAAATAGAATGGTAATTTCTTTTCACAAGACAGTCCAGAGAGTCTGGAAAAGCAGCCCTCCTTTTCGCTCTCTCTCTAACCTGATAATCCCCTATATAATATTTCTGCTCCCCTGACTCTTCTGCCCATATTTCAACATGATAAGGAGGCCTTCAGGGCAACAAAAGACTGAAACAAAGGATGAGATCCCATAGTAGCCCCAAAGTTAATCCTTTTACAGTTATTTCAAAATAAGGAGCGAAATAGCAGCAGGGGAGAAATACTGATGGGGGATTCCAGCGTTATCACCTGCGTGAATGTGTATTTGGTAGAAGTGATGAGCTCACTGAGTCAAACCATTTTTATTTGAGATCTCTACTTCAGTGATACATTTTGTTGTGTGTTAAGCATCTGTTGAGTGCCCGGGTGTGTAATGTGTGTGGGGTTGTGAAATGAAACCTCAGTTTTTGCCCTCAGGTAACATACAGCTTAGAGGAGAAAGCTTAGAGGTTTGGCAGGTGGTACTTTTTGATGAAAGGAGTGGGAAAGAAAGTTTGGCAATGACGGTGGTTTGTGTTACTTGTATTAATGCTGGAATTAGGGCGGTATTGCCCAGAGGTCCCTGGCCAGTCCAATATAGGACAGCTTTATCACTGACCCTTGAATGTGGATTCATTTCCTGCCAAGTTTTTTGGACAGGGTTGCTTACTTTGCTGCCAAAAGAAAGGACAGAGGCTTTTTAGGGACAACACATTCATTCCTCATCCCGTTTCCCCAAGAGTAACAAGAGAGGCACTTGAAGTGATCTGGTGCCTTTAAGCCACTGTTTTCTGATTGATATCGCACACCAGGGGGAAGGCCTAATTGGAATTCAGAGGATATCTAAGGACTCATTAGAGAGATCTTCTTTCGCATGTTCCTGTTTTACTCCGTAGGGACTGTGTTTTTCAGTCTTGTGTTTTTATACTGCTCATCATGCCCTGAAGTAAGAACATTCTCCAGACCGTCAGAAAAAACCCTCTAGTTTACTTAAAAAGCCATTTTTAAAAGTACTGTCCTCTGCAAACCACATCGAATGTTGTGGCTTTTTGAACTATATGTTGGTCTATTCTCTGACAGCTCTCATCACAGCTGGGTCTCCTTTGATTACTTTAATTAGTCAGTGAGTAAGTAAAGGTCATTGCATTTCAATCACATTTATTAATCACCCACATTTTCTCTTCATTAACATTTCTTCTATTTCCTAAGTGATTCTGTCAGAGCTATTAAGATGTTCATGTCAAGTCTGGGTGCAGTAAAGTGAGCTCTCAATGAACGCAGTGGAGGTTTATGTATTTCCCCTAAACTGTGTTTGTTTTCATTTTGTAAGTATTAATGATGGGACCCAGGAACAATCCTAGGTCTAATGGAGCCCAAATTACTGGCTACCGGTGGGAAATTAATCTCTTTCCCCTGTGGAAGGGGTACTGCGGAGATGTGCTTCCTGGTTTCACCCAACGGGGTTTTTCTTGATGATTCTGTAGCTTGTCAGTACCGGGGTCATCTAGTAGCCTTGATCCTGTAAAGGGTATGAGGACTGTGTTTGTATCCATTAGGATCGGCCACCCCAACCTCACCACACTAAATGCGTTTCTTTAATATGTAGATATACCCAAAATGTATCAGTTAAAAGGAGTTGAAACAACATTTTGGGTCATCTTCTTGCAGGCTAGTAACTATGCAGTTACTAGACACACACACACAGACACACACATGCAGTGGTAGGCACACACACACATGCAGTGGTAGACACACATGCAGTGGTAGGCGCACACACACACACACACACACACACACGCACGCAGTGGTAGGCAGCTTCTAAAATGGCCTCTAGGATCCCTGTCTCTTGCTATTGTAAAAAAAAAAAATTCCACTGGACTTTTTTTTAAAGTGGCAAGAAAGATTTTCTTCAAGACTATTGCAATAGGGGAGAGAAATTGAACTCAACTCTTCTGACACAAAAATTGAGAGAGATTTTAAGTCCTGGGGAAAACCAGTTAAAAAGCATTGGAAGGGCTTCCCTGGTGGCGCAGCGGTTGAGAGTCTGCCTGCCGATGCAGGGGACATGGGTTCGAGCCCTGGTCTGGGGGGATCCCGCGTGCCGCGGAGCAGCTGGGCCCGTGAGCCACAATTACTGAGCCTGCACGTCTGGAGCCTGTGCTCCACAACAAGAGAGGCCACGATAGTGAGAGACCCGTGCACCGCGATGAAGAGTGGCCCCCGCTTGCCGCAACTAGAGAAAGCTCTCACACAGAAACGAAGACCCAACACAGCCATAAATAAATAAATAAATAAAATTAAAAAAAAAAAAAAGCATTGGAAGATGTTGGGAGAGGTTGGTCAACGTGGTGAGGCCATCTGTGTTTGCTGTTTGGTAGGAGTGGAGTTAGGCTGCTGCCCTCCTACAGAGACTGGGAGATAAGGGCCCTATCTTCCTTGATGATTACATTTCAAAAGGAGGGCTCCCAGGTGCTTGAGAAAGACTTTCCTGGGTGGTAGAACTGGCAAGAGGCTGGAAGAAGTTGCACACCTCAAAGGGCCCGAGAATGAGTTTCCAATTCCAGTTTTCTTAAGTGAGTGCTCTGAGAAAAGGGAGGTAAGGGGCATTGAGTCAGGAAGCAATCTCTCTGAAGTTTCGACAAGCTGAAGGGAACGTTTTGGTGTTTTGGATCAGTATTTGTATCCTTGTGTAATCCCTTCCTCTTGAGTGTTGTCCAGATCTAGTAACTTGCAGCTAACGAGTAGAATAGACCCAGAGTGATGAATGTCACTTCAAGATTAGGATGTAAAAGACTGTGACTCCTGTCTTGCGTGCACGGTCATTCTCTCGATCATGGCTCTTCTTGCTAGCTTGCGCTGAGGAACCTCACTGCCACATTGTGAGCTGCCCTGTGGAGAAGCCCGTGTATTAAGGAAATAAGGGCATCCTTGGTTCCACAGCTAGTGAGGAGCTAAACACTGCAGACAACCGGCTGAGTGAGGTTGGGAGCATGTCTACCCGCAGTTGAGCCTTCAGGTGGTCACACCCCTTGCAAACACTGTGGTTAGCACCTCACATAGAACCTGTGAGATCATACATGTTTGTCACCTTCAGCCCTAAGTTTTGTGGTATTTGTTATGTAGCAGTAGATGATTAACACACACAGAACACGCACACATGCACAATACCTACCTGTCAAATCATAAATGCTACATACATTAAATACTGTGCGTTTATGTATGTATGTTTATGTGTAAGAAAGACACCTAGGGCCAACATTCTCTAGCGGAAGGTGTAAACTCATTCATGAGAGGTAGAGCACATAGGACTCCCAGACGGATTGAATGTGAAGAAAACGGCTAAATCGAGGAAGGCTCGTGAGCTGCTTGAGCCATGGGGAGAATGGACAATAGTGATTTTATAGAAATAGGGAAAAAGTAGAGTAAGTATGTATTTTTGGACTTTTAAGTGAATATGTTAAATAGGGAGTTGAATAATCAATGTAGACATCAGGACAGCATTCCAGCTTTGGATGCAGAAGTTTGAGTATCATTTTACAGGTGATACTTAAGCCATCTGAGGTAAACTTGTAGCAAGAGAATTTAGAAAGAGAAAAGAAGAGGCCTGATAATTGAATTCCGGATTAGCCAACACTTAAAAGGTTGATATAGAAAGAGAACAGTAAAAAACAAAACGGAAGAAATTGCAAAGAGTTGGTTATCATGAGCCTGTTAATTTAGGGGGAAAGTGCTGTAGGTACGCAAGGAGAAAATTGAGGAACATTCTCTAATGTTAAAACAAAAATAAAAACAACAAAAAACCCACAGTGAGTGCAGAACCTGGCTTAAATGCTGGGATGTGGTCAATAGTGTGAACACTGCCTGCAGAATCCCCGTTCAACCACGGAACAACTGCCAAGTTCCACAGTCCTTTGCTCCCGTCATTAAATGAACCAAACCCTCAAGCGAGTGTGCACTGGACCGGAGTGGGCAGCATCCCCTTGCTTGCACTCCCTGTAGCCTGTCCTCCATCCCTCTCTCTCCTCCACCTCTTGGTCTCCTGACCTCTCTTTGACAAGTGCTGGGGGCCTCCAGGCTTCTCAGCAAACGCATGTGTGCCCCCCACCTGTCTCTGTGGGGACTGACTCTAAGAGCCCCCTTCCTGTGAATCCCCCTTAGCTGAGGCTCCACTGACCAGATCACAGGTAGCTGCGACTGAAGGCACTAGGCACTGCAACGTTCTCTTAGGTTCCTCTGCACACAGCCACTCACGCACCTTCTTGTGTGCACGTATCCACAGAATGCATGTCCTGGGCTACAGGCTTCAAGCCCTATTGGTGCATTCAAAATGGTGTCTTTTATAGGTTTATGCAAAGACAGAGCCACGCATACAAGTCACTTGAAGTGAGTTTGACTATGATATGTAAGAATCAGAAGACTGAGGATCATTTTCTAGGTCTAGAAAGTATTTATTGTTAGGTTGTAACTGGCGTTAAAATGGGGGGAGCTTTAAAAACATTTGTATTTATTTCAGACCTTCTCGAATGGATGCCCAAACTTCACTACCTGTTTCAGTTCAACTTCTATGTGATTTACCTGTTTCGGGTGGTTTTTCCTAACGAGGTCAGTTTATTCCTCTTCTCAGCTCTGCTTGAATTCAACACCTATGTAATTGTTGTAAACTCTGGGATATATCATGCAATGTGTCATTTTACCTGTCTGTGGGTTGACTCAGCCCTTTTAAAATTCAGTGCCTTTAAGAAGCATCTTGACTAAAACCCACAGCTAAACATGCTTGTGGCTGATAAAATGTCAAACGACAGTTCTTATTTATGCACTTCTATTCACTCGCTTAAATAGACAGAAAGCAATAGTGTTCTACTACACCAGAACTAACCAAATTAGTAAACATAAAAGGAAAATGATCTCATTCATTGTAGCAACAAACTCTATAAATTGCCTAGGAACATACCAAACAAAAGAGGTGTGAACTCTGCATAGAGAAGAATTATGAAATAATGCTAAACAATATAGATAGACCCAATAAGTGAATAACCGAAGTTGTTTGATGGATAGACTTTATAATAATGATATTGACTCTCCAGAAAGAGGTGAATCAGTACAAAGAGCATTTAATAAAAATCCTAATGAGTTTGTTTTGTTGGGTTGACATTCGGCAAACATGGTTACGTTTATGAATAATAGCAATCTTCCCAGAATAATACTGAAAATTCTGAAAAATAAGAGCATAATGAGGGGTTCTTTCATAATTTGAAATCAAGATGTTTGCAAAGTGCTGTAATCAAATCATGGATGTTTGGGTCCAGCAACTGACCCATAAATCTATGCCCTTTCATAGATTTGAATTCAATGAACAGTGCAGAGACAATCGGCCTTCTATGTAGGAAAAATGTTAAAAATTCCATCTCCATCTCTTAGCATAGATGGCGACAGATTAAAACCTAAAGATGAAAAACAGAGCTTTGAAACTCTTTGAATGAAAATGGTTAATATCTTCATAATTTTAGGGTAAGAAGCAACATTTTAAAGCCATATTCAAAAACCAAAACTCATAAACAAAAGATTGCTAAATATGTTTTTATCAAAATCTAAAATGTTTTCATGACATATCACCATAAATTTGAAACTTAAAGGCACACAGGAGAACAGATGATGGTATCTGCTATCTACATAGCTATTCATCTGTCTATCTATCCATCCATCCATCCATCCATCCATCTATCCATCTATCTATCCGTCTCTACCGTGTATCTGTATCAGACCAAGGGATTATGTTTAGGATATAGAAATCCAACAATTAAATTGGAAAAAAGATCAGAGGAAAAATAAAGACCTTGCAGGGAAAATCCTCCAAAGTATGTAAATCAGCAATAACAACAATCAAGTGGAATAGCAATAACAACTTGAAAAGACGCTCAAGATCAGTAGTATTGGGGAAAGTGTAAATTGAAATAAAAATAAGAGACATTTTCAAATCCATCAGAGTGGCAGGATCTCTGAATCTGACAACACTGTATTAGCAAGGCCGGTACGTGCGAGCAGTTTGCAAATATCTAGGGAAGTGACGCCAGTGCCTGCTCCGCGTCCCAGCAATTCCACTCCTAGGACGCACCCTAGAGAAGCTGACGGGTGTGGAAAGACACAGCCGATGGAGGGGGTATCTGAGAAGGTGATGGCATTTCAAAGCAGACAAGAGCCATCATCTTTGCCCTTGTGGTATCTGGCTTATGCAACCGCTACAGGAGTTATCATCTTCTGCAGTTATTTGCTGAAACGTGTAACAAGGGGGTCGGCTTGGAGGTTGAGTCAAGGCTCACAGAGGACAGATGTCAGACACAAAAGTGAGGTGAGAAATCAAACAGCACAAGAGATCCATTCAAAGATTTTGACCACCTTCTTCAACATCAAGGATATGTAGAAAAGGGTTAGGAGTTAGACATTTTTAAAAAGCTCAAAGTCTTTGTCTTACAGTATTTAAAAGGGAACCTGTGAGGTAACAGGAACTCGTGACTCGCAGCATGATTTTTTCCACGCTCTGAGGCTTTCTCTACTGCACTCCAGCCTTTCACTTTCCACCCCTGGGCTGCTGTACAAACTCATGCCATAAAAACATGTTGCAGTGGTCGGCGGTTGGCCAAATAATAACCTTCCAGTACTTGTCTACACGGAGAGAAGGCATTTATGCAGAAGGGACGTTTAAAAGTTAATTGCACAGCGGTCTGTTTTGCTCAACCACTGAATCTTCAGTAAGGTACCGGCTACTGGCCTGGAGGTTTAGGGTACTTATGGAATGATGTTCTCAACTGTCCCCTCTCCAAAGTTGTTTTCTAGCTACGACCACACCCGTACATGTCATTGATACAAGTGTGTAAATCAAAAGTCAGCCTTCTGATGATGAAGCACAGCTGACCTCGGCTGACAGGACGGTGTGAACTCCTTACACCTGCGTCATGGTGATTGTGCACGTGGACACGCACATCCCGCCTTTCCTGGCACGGTGCAGGTTTATGCCTGCAGTCCTGGCGTAATTAATAGTAACTTTCGCTTTTACTAGTAAAAGGCTCCAGGTCTCGATGATAAAATTATACAGTCATCTTTTAGAAATTAACAGTGGCAACACTAGCTAACATTTACTGGCTACTTTCTCTTTGCCAAGTCCATTGCTGAGCAATTAACTCATTTAATCTTTTTTAGTCCTATTAAATGGAACTCTACAGAAGGAGAAAATGAGACTTAAGCATGTAAAGTAACTTGTTGAAAGCCACAGATCCAACGTACATATGCATAAGGAAAACAAATTTGTGACATATGTCCGAGAATCAGTGCTTCACACATTTTCCAAGTAACTGTCGTCTCTGTTTTGATAGTAATCTTTAGAAAAGTTGGTATTGTTTTAGGATTCCTTTTACTATTCTCATAAATGCAGTTTTGGAGGGTCTGAATGAGAAAAATTTTAAATATGCTTGAAATCCACCACAGTCTTGGATTCCTGATGAGACAAATAGAGCCCACGGCTGGAGCCAAGATCTTTGGTCTTGAATGACAGACATCTTGGAAGCCTCTGTCTGACGTGGTTCCACAGCACTGGGTTCAGGGATGTGTGTGGACCAAGGTGTGCTTGCCTGGGGAATCTGAGGGTAGTAAATGAGGGCTCTGTGCAAGCCAGAGGGGTGTGCTCTCCCATACTGTGCCCTGCGGTCATGTCGTGTGCTATCCAACCCCGTGATTAATGAAGTAGTGTTAGCTGGGGCGGGATGCTACGTCATACATGTCCAGACGGACCAGTATACGGGACTCCTTCAGTCTCGTGTATATGAAGGGAGCCCAGAGGTCCTTCTTCACTCAGTACTATCATCCACAGCTGTGCGCTGGCCAGACCCCCCCCCCCCCGCCCCCGTCCTCACTCCCCGTGTGGATTTGCAGGTCCTGAAGCACATTACTTGCACTCATTGCTCCACGGTGTAACCTGGCTGCACTGACATCTTTATTCTTCTAAAGAAGTAACCCTGGTTTTATGTAGTCAAATAGTTTCTAAGACTTTCCTTCAGCTGAAGTTGTCTTTTATCACTACAGTGCTCGAGCAGTAAGATTACGCCCAGTAGCAGATGCTGTCCGTGTGTGACTCAGATCCCTGAGACCTTAACCATTTCACTGCACCAGTAACTTCCAGGGCCATAGAAGGCTGATCTGCCTTTGTGTGCCACGGGCCCCAAAGTGCCGGGGAGTTAACACTCCCTGGGAAGCGTCTTCCACAGATGACAGATGCAAGTTGTTATACAGTGTCCCAGCCTCCTCGCTCCTGGGGTGAGATAATTCCAGAACGGGCATTTTGCCCCATTCTCCACGGTTTGCTGATGGGAGTCAGCTCCAGTTGCCACCCACGATAGCTTGCTTGCCAACGCCCCTTTCACGGACTGCCTGCCCTTCCCTAGCTCACCTCTCCTCTTCCCAGCCGGAGCACCAGTCCCTCCAAACAGACCACTTGCGCTGGAGCCTTTGCCTCAGGACCTGTTTCTGTGAGAACCCTGCTTAAACAGGTCCGGCTCTGAAATCCTCTCCAAGCGCTCTGTTTCTTCATTAGCCCTCATCTCAATTGTGACTGTGTGGTTATTCGTGTATTGCACACCTGTCTCCCTGACTACGTGACAGGTGTGCGTGTGTGTGTCTGGTCCACGTGATGCTTGGCAGATGTAAATGCACAATAGGTACTTACTTGAGAAACAAATGAATGAATTTAGTGAAATCTGTATCTGTGGCTTAAACACCAAACAGGTCCTGAGAAATCTAGTCAGAAACAGAAGACGGTAAACCAAGGTAGGTTGCATTCTTGGCGGGGGGCGGGGACAGGACAAAATAAGGTCTTTAGAATGGAGGCTTGAGGATGAAAGAGCACATAAAAACCACTTCCAGACCCCTGCTTCCGAGTAGCATTATTCCATCCTTTTTTGCCTATGTTTTAAAAAATATTTATTTATTTGGCTGTGCCGGGTCTTAGTTGTGGCACACGGGATCTTTTAGTTGTGGCATGTGGGCTGTTAGGTGTGGCACGCAGGATCTAGTTCCCTGACCAGGGATTGAACCTGGGCCCCCTGCGTTGGGAGTGCAGAGTTGGAAGTCCCCTTTTTTGCCTGTTTCATCTGAAGATTTTCCATTGAATCTAAGGGTAATGCACTGAAACTCAAAGTAAGTCCATAGTTAGAAATAGTACTGCAAGGGCTCACTCAGGTGGCCAGGTTAAAAATCCTGGTGTCATTGATTTTAAGAGCCTTAGACATCTTCCAGAAAGTTTTAGGAAAAGTCCAGACTGGTACGCTGGTACCCTGTCTTATTAAATATACTTGGACTCTGCAAACAAAAGGATGGACCTAGTTCTGAAAAATTACTTTAATAGACATTTTATTTAATCTTTGAGATATTTTAGCTAGCTTCCCTGAACCATGGCTGTTTTCTTAGCTTTTATCATTGCTGCTATCCTTGTTATTATTACTAAAAGTCCAATTTATTTTCTGTACGCTTTCCTGTCAAATGGAGGGACCATAATTTACTTAGCAATACCTTTATTTTCTATGTTTACACTGTTTCTAATTTTCTGCTATTATAAATAATATTCTGAGAAGAATCTCTGTGTACAAGATTTTTCTATATTTTTGGCTTATCTCCTTAAATAAAAATCCTCAAAAAGATTGACTCCCTCTTAGTACTTCTTTAATTCCAGTTCTGCTCTTCCAAAGCCATGATCTCCTAGAGGAGTCCCATGACGCTTGGATAACACTTACGTATTTCTTCACCAAACAAGTGTCTGTTCCATTTGTCCTGCTTTGTCAGCTGATCAAGCCCTTGGTCGTCTTCACCTGGAATTTATCCACAGTTCCAAATCCATGCCCTCGTTCCATTTTGCCTTTGATAAATCGACCCAGATTCCACCTCTTGTCTGCCTTTTGCACTGACTGCACCTCATGTACAGGGTTTTACATGGAACCTCCAGCCCCACCTGCTCTGGCTTTCTGCTTCACTACTGCTGCTTCATCTGCATAATTGACAGCTCTCAGCTCTACACCTTGACCCCAGGCTCAGATCCAGCACTACTATCACTTCCTTCCCTGGAGGACCCAGATCTGTGGTTATACACGTGTCCTCAAACGAAGGAAGGCTTATTTGCAGACCATTAAAGACAATGGTGCGTGAATTTCAATTTTTTTTAATAGAATACCTAGCTTTAAAAATACAAATTGTGCCCCATTTAATTTTGTTGGAATTAATTGGGGAAACATAGGACAGTAAAGTAGGATGTATGATATTTAAGGGTCCACACTGAATTTTATACTAGAAATTTGAATTATCTGTATTTTCTAGAATTTAAAATTGATGCCAGTTTTAATATTTGTATAACTCTGTTTACTCTGACAATAGAAGGTGTAAAATAAACACGTGGCCGTGGATTACCTTTTATAAAGAAATGTTAGTCTCAATTGTTTGAAATATATATACTCAGGAAATTAGTAATTTGCTCTTGAAGTGAATGCAGAGTGAGTGTGACAGATCATTATGAAGTCATTTAATAAGCCAAGATAATTATAAATCTCTTTTCCCAGGTACTGCGTAAACAAAGGTATTGAATTATGATAGCTGGTTGTCATGGCTACCAGATTTTTAATATGCTCTTAAATAACTTAGTGTAAGTATTTTGGGCAAGTTTATACAAGAGGCACTTTTCACACCTAGTCAACATCATGACTAATTAGCGCTGGTAGAACTAAGGCCACAACCTCATCTGAAGCACAGGTTGTGCTTTAAAGTAAATATTTCACAGCTATGAAGACAAGACTGTGATGCTGATGAAGCCCGTAGGTGCCGGGTAGACCGCGGCGCTCATCTTGTCCGTCCTCACTGCTTACTTTATGCGGGTCAGAGGAAGAGTACGACAGTGCCTAAAACGTCCCCGGAGGTGCGTCTGTTCAGTGACAGCATTGAACTCATGAAAACATCTGGATGTTCAACTTCAATATGTTTGTCACTGTAAGTTGAAAGAACCCAGGAGTATCAGCCCAGATATTCTGCATCTTTACTTACGTCTCCACCTATGACTGTGTGTATCTACACATATAACGACTTCTATATCCACATCTATTTCTAAAACTATCTTTTCCTTATCTGTGTCTATGGCTATGATGATAACTTTTCACCTATATCTAATCTACATCTGTTCCTATGCCTAAATCTAAAGTTACATCTACACCTGTAACTACGTCTGTATGTACGTCTACATACCTCTCTCTGTATGTATACTCTCAGCCACCCCTACACTGTGTACATCCACATACGTGTGTACAGCTCCATCTCCGTATACGTCTGCATCTATACCTACACCAGTACCCACATCTAAGTTTACATCTTCACATCCTCATCCGTGTCCTGGATGAACTTGCCCTGAAGCTGTGAGGCTGGTCTCCGGGAATCATAATGCCATAAACCAGTGCATTTGTCATGTTTCATGCATCCAGGCTCCCCAAATCCATCTACCTCGCCTTTCTCCCTCCCCACTTCCTGGCCTGCTGCCAATTCCAGGGCCTTGTTTTCTGCCACCACCGGGAATTCAGGATCTCTTTCCATTCTTCCGCAGAGAGGGCAGGAAATCCTTCCTTTCCCCAGTCAATATCACAATATGGATGGTCCCAGCTTCTGATGATGTGAAAGCAATACACATTCAGTAGAATTCGTACTTTTTTGAATTTTGAAGCTTTCCTGGGCTAGCGATACGGGGTATGTTACTCTCTCAAGATGCTGGCAGTGGTAGTGAGCTGCAGCTCTCCGTCAGCCATGTGATCACAAGGGAAAACAACCTGTACGCTTACTACCATTCTGTACCCAGACAGCCATTCTGTTTCTCACCTTCAGTGCAGTTGTCAGTAAATTGTGTGAGGTATTCAACCCTTTATTATAACGCAGACTCTGTGTTAGACGATTTTGCCCCACTGTAGGCTGATGTAAGTATTCTGAGCACGTGTAAGGTGGGCTGGGCTGAGCTGTGGAGGGACATACCCCATTGTAAGTTGAGGAAGATGTGTTACCTCTCTGGGACCACATCTCTGCTCACAGGGGCGGAAGTTGCCTCTGTTAACATGCAAAATTGCTTAACTCCTTGCTACTCTGAACTTTGCCTTCTGAGAATAGGATGAAGCTTTCTCTTTACATATCAAGACGACCCAATGAGATATTGATATTCCCAAATGAAAGCTCGATCTTCCTCCCGTAATGAGATCTGCCTCTGCTGCTAGAATACAGGAAGACTCCTAAGAGCTATATATCCATTTCCACTTCTCAAGCCTACAGGAATATTGGGGTCTGCCTGCAGAAATAAATGTACCATATTTTTTCATTGCCCCCAGGAAAACTTATAATCACAGTGCTATTTAATTTCAGTGCACTGTCAGGATGCATCCTGGGTGTGGCCAGGCAGGCCTTTCAGAAAGGAACTCTGGAGCCAGGGTCAGTTGGAAAAGGTAAGGTGCCAACTGCAGCCCAGCTTCCTCCGGCTGCATCCGTCCAGTTGCTGAGCTGACTGACCGGCCCTGGCCTGGACCCGCTGCCCGTCCTCCATTCTGGCCCTTCTAGCTCCTCTACCCACTCTGAACCCTCTCTTTCCGACCTGCACTGAACCATCTGACACAAATCTTGTGTTTTCTTTCTTGCCTCTGCTTTATGCTGGTCTCTCATCCCCGTGCGTGTGACCCCAGCTTGGGCTCTGATCCCACTTCTAACTGCTGCTCGAAACATCTTCATCCTCTTTTTTTTCCCTGCATGAAATCCTCCAAAGAATCCTCTTTTCTGCAAGTAGGCTCAGACTCCCAGCAGGACCAGTTCTTCTTCACTGTCCTCTTCCCACCTGGCGCCTCATCTGTTATAAGGAATCGGTGCACTAAATTGCAGAGAACTCACCCGGCGCGCAAGTCAGCTCACCTAGACCCATCTAACTTCCCGGGCTCACTCAACTCCTTTACGCAGCTGACAACCTGCTGATGGGGTCTGCTGGCCATTTCCTAGCCAGACCTTGTCCCCGGCCTTTGTCTGCTTCCATATGTGTCCATCCTTGGACCTGGAATTGTGTCTTTCCTTGGCATCTGCTAAGGTCCAGCTGCAGTGCCCAGATGCCATGATGCTGTGTCTCCCTCCCCCATACTCGGTGCTTTTCACTCTTCTCCCTGGCTCGTTGTACTTCTTACACAGCGCTTCCTCTCACTCTGCCTTGTGCTTTTCGGCGTTCGGCTTGCATCGTGTCTCTCCCAGTAGGCAAGCAGCACTAACTTCTCTTGAGAGCTACTTGGAAAAGCAAATTCTCAGTCCCACCCCAACCCTGCTGAGTCCGAAACGCTGAGGGTGGGGCCTGGTAACCTGCATTTTAACACACCCCGCCCGTGATTCTGATGCACGACTCTCATTCTGAAAGCGCTGACTGGACTAGATAAAGACTCTATTTTTCTCCTGACAGGGCAGTAATGCACTGCAGGTGATAGTTCTATACCAGGAGCAATATTATTAAGTGACTCATTTTTTCCTTTTCGTTCTGTTTCTGATTTTTGGGCACAGCCTTTCCCGTGGCTCTCTGACGTCCTCCTTCTTCCTGGCAGTGATGACAGTGTGGGGGAAGGTTCATTCTCTGATAGAAGAAATGAAAGGAGAAGCATGAAGGCAAGATTTGGTTTCTGATATCAAACAAACATTGGATTTTCCAACCAGAAAGTAGCCTGTGAGCCAGACGATAGTGCCAAGTAAGAACTACTAAATTCCTTATTCATACCTTAGTATTTCCAAAGCTGTGCTGGATGGGCCCTGACCATCGAGTTTTATGCAAGGGAGAAAGATCCAGGAATGAGAAAAAAAAGGAGGAGGGTCATGGGTCTTATAGAAAGGAGCAAAACGAGTGAGACTGAGAAAACAAGTTGTATTAGTTTCCTGTCACTGCTATAACAAATCACCACACTTGGTGGCTTAAAATGACACAGATTTATTACCTACAATCCTGGAGATCAGAAATGGGTCTTACGGGGCTAAAATCAATGCTGTGTCCCTTCGGGAGGGTCTAGGGGAGGATCCATTTCCTTGCCTATTCTGACTAACACAGCTGCCCACGTTCCTTGGCCCTAGGCTCTATTCTTCTGTCTTTAAAGTCAACAGGGTGGCATCTTCAAATGTTTCTTTCTTCTTCTGATCTCTGCTTTCATCCTCACTTCTCCCTCTCTCACCCTGTCAGTCCTTCCTCCCTCTCGACACGATCCTTGTGGTTACATTGGGCCCAGCAGACAATCCAGGATCATCTTCCTGTCTCAAGATCCTTAACTCCGTCACATCTGCAAAGCTCCTTTTGCCACGTGCACTAACACTGTCACGGGGTTCAGGGATTAGGATGCAGACACCTTTGGGAGGAGGCATTGTGCAGTAGTATCCCCGCTGTACTCCGCTATGAGAGGTGTGGTGGAGATGTGGCCAGAGAGCACGCACCGTCGCGCAGTGGCGGTGGCACCCCTGGTCACGTGCACTCCCTGAGTTAGAGGTACGAGTGGTGTGTCCTTGGATACGATGCTGACTTTACACGTGGAGGACAATACCTATACTGTGGGCTTTCCACTCCCTCATTCCTGGCACAGGGGAGAACCGACTGTGGCACAATGCTGTCTGCATGTTGTTAATGCACTCCACTCATTAGCTTTTTAGTTTTTCTAATTGGGAAGCCAGAAAGCACACACAGAGCTTAGTGTCATTCAAAACTGTGATGAGATAGAGAATCCTGAAGATGCTACCAGAAAACTACTAGAGCTAATCAATGAATTTGGTAAAGTAGCAGGATATAAAATTAATGCACAGAAATCTCTTGCATTCTTATTCTTACTAATCATGTAAAATCTGAAAGAGAAATTAAGGAAACACTCCCATTTACCATTGCAACAAAAAGAATAAAATACCTAGGAATAAACCTACCTAAGGAGACAAAAGACCTGTATGCAGAAAACTACAAGACACTGATGGAAGAAATTAGAGATGATATAGACAAATGGAGAGATATACCATGTTCTTGGATTGGAAGAATCAACATTGTGAAAATGACTATACTACCCAAAGCAATCTACAGATTCAATGCAATCCCTAGCAAACTACCAATGGCATTTTTCACAGACTAGAACAAAAAATTTCACAATTTGTATGGAAATAAAAAAGACCCCAAATAGCCAAAGCAATCTTGAGAAAGAAAAATGGAGCTGGAGGAATCAGGCTCCCCGACTTCAGACTATACTACAAAGCTACAGTAATCAAGACAGTATGGTACTGGCCCAAAAACAGAAATATAGATCAATGGAACAGGATAAAAAGCCCAGGGATAAACCCACACACATATGGTCAACTAATCTGTGACAAAGGAGGCAAGAATATACATTGGAAAAAAGACAGCCTCTTCAATAAGAGGTGTTGGGAAAACTGGTGCTACATGTAAAAGAATGAAATTAAAACACTCCCTAGCACCATAAACAAAAATAAACTCAAAATGGATTAAAGACCTAAATGAAAGGCCAGACACTATAAAACTCTTAGAGGAAATCATAGGCAGAACACTCTCTGACATGAATCACAGCAAGGTCCTTTTTGACCCACCTCCTAGAGAAATGGAAATAAAAACAAGAATAAACAAATGGGGCCTAATGAAACTTAAAAACTTTTGCACAGCAAAAGAAACCATAAATGTGACGAACAGACAACCCTCAGAATGGGAGAAAATATTTGTAAATGAAGCAACTGACAAAGGATTAATCTCCAAAATATGCAGGCAGCTCATGCAGCTCAATATCAAAAAAACAAACAACCAAATCCAAAAATGGGTAGAAGATCTAAGTAGACTTTTCTCCAAAGAAGATATACAGACTGCCAACAAACACATGAAAGAATGCTCAACATCACTGATTATTAGAGAAATGCAAATCAAAACCACAATGAGGGATCACCTCACACCGGTCAGAATGGCCAACATCAAAAAATTTACAAACAGTAAATGCTAGAGAGAATGTGGAGAAAAGGGAACCATCTTGCACTGTTGGTGGGAATGTGAATTGATACAACCACTATGGAGAACAGTACGGAGGTTCGTTAAAAAACTAAGAATAGAACTACCATACGAGCCAGCAATCCCAATACTGGGCATATACCCTGAGAAAACCATAATTCAAAAAGAGTCATGTACCACAATGTTCATTGCAGCTCTGTTTACAATAGCCAGGACATGGAAACAACGTAGCTGTCCATCGATGGATGAATGGATAAAGAAGATGTGGCACATATATACAATGGAATATTAGTCAGCCATAAAAAGAAATGAAATTGAGTTATTTGTAGTGAGGTGGTTGGACCTAGAGACTGTCATACAGAGTGAAGTAAGTCAGAAAGACAAAAACAAATACCGTAGGCTAACACGTATATATGGAATCTAAAAAAAAAAAAAATGGTTCTGAAGAACCTAGGGTCAGGACAGGAATAAAGACGCAGACATAGAGAATGGACTTGAGGACACGGGGAGGGGGGAGGGGTAAGCTGGGATGAAGTGAGAGAGTGGCATGGACATATATACACTACCAAATGTAAAATAGATAGCTAGTGGGAAGCAGCCGCATAGCGCAGGGAGATCAGCTCGGTGCTTTGTGACCACCTAGAGGGGTGGGAAAGGGAGGGTGGGAAAGGGAGGGTGGGAGGGAGGGAGATGCAAGAGGGAGGAGATATGGGGATATATGTATACGTATAGCTGATTCACTTTGTTACAGCAGAAACTAACAGACCACTGTAAAGCAATTATACTCCAATAAAGATGTTAAAAAATACAAAAACAAAAACTGTGATGAGAGGGGCTTCCTTGGTGGTGCAGTGGTTAAGAATCCACCTGCCAAAGCAGGGGACACTGGTTCGAGCCCTGGTCCAGGTAGATCACGCATGCTGTGGAGCAACAAAGCCCGTGCACCACAACTACTGAGCCTGCGCTCTAGAGCATGCGAGCCACAACTCCTGAGCCCGTGAGCCAAAACTACTGAAGCCTGCAATCCTAGAGCCTGTGGTCTGCAACAAGAGAAGCTACCGCAATGAGAAGCCCACGCACCACATTGAAGAGTAGTCCCCGCTCACCACAGCTAGAGAAAGCCTGCACGCAGCAACGAAGACCCAATGCAGCCAAAAATAAAAAATTAAAAATAAATTAAAAAAAAAAATAAAATAAATGTATTTTTTTAAAAAACTGTGGTGCACATCCAAAGTCAGATTTGTTATTTGCCGATCTCTCTCAGTCGAAGCACCATCAGTCTCAGTGGAAGCATTTCTTTCCAAGTGACAGGAGAGATCAGATTTATGAAGTAATGGATTGGTTGTTGTTGTCGTTATGGAGGTGTGACTCCTGGTGAGGGATCTGCTTATCCCGCACATACCTGCCTGGTGTTGTGTGATATCTCAGCCGACTCTGCAGCTCTGGAGGAACCCAGCAGTGGGTGGGAGTAGAAGAGTTCATCTCTGTTGCTTGTCACACCGGTGGGCAGTTGACTTTTAACTCATCTGCTGTAAGAATGTGAAAATTGTAAAGTGGGAGCCTGGAAATAACTCTGGAGGAAATTGCTACTGAGAACCTTGGGAACATCTTTCAGAAAACACTAACCTCAAAGTTGTCTTTTCCAGACTAGAGTCATTGGATTATATAAGCTCCTGTACACCACGGTGCCAACAGGGCACTTTCAGAAGAGATTATGTAACTGGGTTCGCAAGGCAAAGTAGAATCTTTGAAAATGTATTATTCAGAAGTCTAAGACTTTCTAAAATTCCTCAATCTGCTTGAATTAGCATGGCGGTGTTTGGGGGAGACACCAAATGCTGGTTGATACTGTATGAAATTTGTGTATTTGGTGTAGAACTAGGAGCATTTGTAGGAAGAATGAGCAAATAGGTCTCTCAAGGGATATTGCAGTGACAGAAGTCATTTAGAGCAGCTTGGAGTGGCTAGCAAGAGCTTATGGTGGGTACACTCTGTCCGCCTGTCACATACAGCTTCATCCTTCTCCGTTCTGTCTGTAATCTAAGAGGGAGACCCAATGGACTACAGCTACGGGCATCTGCCAGCTGGCCTCGTGCTGCTTCTGGGAGGAGGTTGATGGGACGCAGCTACCATGGGGTTCTGGTAACCGTGTCTATCCATTGTCACTGAAAGTCTGGAAGCAGTAGCTGCTCGTCAGTTGTCCTGCCCCCTGTGCTTCAATATTCCTCTCCAACATCTTTGAAAATAATCAGTTTGTTAAACTCTCCTCAGTTTCATTTCTTTCTGCTGACATTTGTGTACATTATTATTATATCCTTAGGTTATATGCTGTAAGAAATCTGTAGGAAGCACTGTGTCCTCTATTCATTTCAACTAATTTTTTTAAAAAAACTCCTCAGATGAAAGAGCTTTCCGATGAGAAATGAAAGCAGTGTTAACCTAAACTGGTGAGTTTAGGTTAAAGAGTTTAGGTTAAAGTTTAGGAACTAAAGAATTCCTCCAGACCCTTACAATCAGTGCTCAGCTAAGTGGCTCCCACGGATAAGGGTCCGTGAGTAGGACCCAGCTCCTGATGGAGAAAGCCCTGGCAGGTACGCTAGACACGGTGAAGAAAGGTGGTGAAATGCCGTTTCCTGCGTCAGAGAGGGTTAGTTTCAAAGCGGGCCTCCCTCACGTTGCGTGTGCAGAGTTGAGCAGGCTTGCACCCAGAATTCCTTGTCTATAAAGTGGAGATAAGGATACATCCCTCGCAGGTATTTGGGAGGAGGAAGGAGTGAGATTAGAGGTACGTGTCCTCATCATCACCATCATCTCCTAACACAATGTTAGAACAATTTGACCTGCACCTCCCTGCAGAAAGATGATCTAATCTTATTTTAGATCTGCATCAAAACCATCGCTTTGTGTCAGTGTCGCTGATACAGACTGCATTGCACACTGTAGAACTGTCACCTTAGATCCGTGCATCTCATTAGTTCTTTAAATTTTTTTTTAAAGAAAAAGTTAACCCTCGTATCTAGAACATCCTTTCTGCCAGGATGGCATCATATTTACCTTAGCCTGGAAACTTCTTACACTGCACTCTTTAGAGATTGTTCAAATCATTCCATTTCTGGAGTCACTCTTGTTAAAATTTTGGGCATGGCCAAATAGTTCTGCTTCTGGAAAGCGTCCTGGGAATTTTTTTTTTTTTCCTTCTGAGTGCCAGCTAGCAACTCAAACCTGTCATTCTGGTGGAATTTAAAAAACCTTGTAGGCTGAGTAACATTGCTTGTCTTGTGCTTGGTTCCTAAGTATAGGAACTCAGGGTTCTGTGTGTGTGTGCAGAGGAATTCTCGTATGGGGCAGTGGGTTTGTAATGACGTGAAAAAACAAATCTTCACGGGTCCATCATTAGTAGATCGGCCAACTCGTCTTGGTTTTTAAAACCCCCTCGGTCCCGGGCAAACCAGGACAGTTGGTCACCCTACCTATTGAAAACATTCAACACATTTTCAACTTTAGGTCTATGATACCACAGAAACAGGAAGCCATAAAAGCAAAGGTTGTAGAGTTGGGTCCTTCCTCTTTTCCAGCTCCACTGTCTTCAGGGGGAACAGTTTTCTAAGCATCAAGGGAATGGTGTATTTTGCAATGTTATAAAATAGAGCATATGTGCAATCATTAAATTTCATGAGTAGGCTATTTGCATTCCCCAAATTCTCACTTTGTATCAGGTTGACAAGTATGCAAATGGAGAAAAGACAGGAAGAAATGTGAGTTGTTGATAAGTCTTCTTAACATTTCCCTAATGGTGAGTCACGCACAGCCTGCGTGCTGTCTCCTTGCCGAATGTCATCCGGTTGAGGAGAATGCTGCCCTGGTAGGCATCCTTCAGGATCCTTTATAGTCTCCATTTCTCTTTTAATTTATTTATTTTTATTTTTGGCCGTGTTGGGTCTTCGTTTCTGTGCGAGGGCTTTCTCTAGTTGTGGCGAGCGGGGCCCACTCTTCATGGCGTTGCGCGGGCCTCTCACTGTTGTGGCCTCTCCCGTTGCGGAGCACAGGCTCCAGACGCACAGGCTCAGTAGTTGTGGCTCACGGGCCCAGTTGCTCCGCGGCATGTGGGATCCCCCCAGACCAGGGCTCGAACCCGTGTCCCCTACATTAGCAGGCAGACTCTCAACCACTGCGCCACCAGGGCAGCCCTATAGTTTCCATTTCTCTATGTAGAGTTTCCTTAGGCTATTTAATAATGAGCTGCATAGTGACATCTAGTGTAGGAAGGAGAGAGAAATGACAGAGAACACGCATCAGCTGCTCACCATTTAATGCAAAGTCCAAAAGAATAGGACGAATGCTAGTGAGAACAGGGCTCCCTTTCCTGAACTACAATTCTCTGCCTTTTCTAAACTAACACCAGTGAACAACCTCATGGATATATGCTCACCTAGGATGTCTGAGTCATAGCAAGGGAAAAAATTAACCTGTCTCTTTGGGTGCTGTCAAAACTAAACCTGTTACAGTGGTCCCACAGTATTCCAGGGGCAGGATTGGTTCCAAGACCCCTGGTGAAACCAAAATCCCAGGGTGCAAGTCCATAATATAAAATGGCTTAGTATTTGCATACAACCTGCACAGTCTTCTCATATACTTTAAATCACCTCTAGATTACTTCTAATACCCAATACAATGTAAATACTGTGTAAATACTTGTAAATACAATGTAAATACCATGTAAATAGTTACCAGCACGTGGCAAACTCAAGTTTTGATTTTGGGAAATTTCTGGAATTTTTTAAAAAAGAGTTTTGATCTGTAGCTGGTTGAATCCGAGGGTGCAGAATCTGTGGATACAGAGAGCTGAGTGTACATAGCTCAGATATTTTCTATCGTGTGGTTCTGTTTTCAAGAACAACTACCTAGGGAGGTGGTCATATTAACCCACACATACGGTGTATCTCTGATCCCCACACAAAGCAGTGATTCACCACTGAGATTTGTTTGGAGAGCAGCAGCTTCGTCTTCAGAAGGTGCTGTTTGGTGGGGTTGACCCAAGTGAGGAGCAAAGCATGAAAAGAATGGAGTGCTCGTGCCCTGTGAGGCAGGGGGGAGCAGGGAGCAGAACGTGGAAGAGAGTCGTCATCGTGGCAAACAGCCAACCTCATCACTGTGATCTAGGGCAAGCAGCGCCCAGGATCATCCAGTACCAGTCAGCAGAAAGGGTATTTTGATCAACATAACAAAGAGAAACCATTTAATAAGTACCTACTTGCATGCAGCATTGCAAATGCAACATCGTTTTCCAGAGTTTTTATGAGTTAATGGGCAACAATTTATTTTTACAGCTCTCCTGCCTGACCTCTGTACTCAGCCCACTAGCCTCTCTGCCACAGCTCAGTCACACCAGGTGTGTTCCCACCTCAGGGCCTTTGCACTTGCTGTTCCCTTGGAGATTTGGAGCTGATTTGGAGCTCTGGTCCCTCTGATTTCACATGCCTGGAATCAGGTCAGTATTCTGGCCTCAGCTCAGATTATCCTCCAGAAAAGCCTCTGTAATCAGCCCGTTGTCATTTCCATACCACATTATACTAGCAGTCCTACTGAGCACAAAATAAAAGGAAAACAAATAAAACCTAAAATTTGGAAAGAAAGAAGAACTGCCAGTATTTGCAGATGATATGATGAACTACACAGAGAACACTAAAGAATCTAAGAAAGTATCAGGATGAATAAGGCACTTAGCAGGTTGCCAAGAATAAGATCAAGATACAGAAATCCCATTTCTCTGCATCAGCAGCAAAGGTTGTCGTTTAACACACAGACACACGACACAAGAATCATCAGAGAACGGTAGGCAAGGATTTCATGTACTTCAGTAATGCAGGTAGAGAGAAACACAGGGTATTTTTATTACAATTTTGGCTTCGGGTCTTTTAGGCATCACTTGTACTGTGCCTTCAAATCTGGAAGCATGTAAGCGAGGACCTAGGGTCTGAGAATTTTGGGAAACTATTTTCTGCTTTTCTGCCGTCCGTCTGGAGCCAGGTCAGACAGACGTAGTTCTCAGCCTCCTCAGAGCATTTTTCCTCGTCCTTTTCTCCCCGAGGTTCCTGCCCTTCGGGGCTCAGGGTTATGCAGGAGTCTCAGGATCGGTTTCCGCGCCACCTTGGCCTCATCTCCTGGGTGCTGAGGACATGGGCGCCAGGCCAGCAGGAAGCCGCAGTGCCCCACAGTGCTGTATGGGGCACTGTGAGGGCCTCCAGGGCCCCTGCAGCACCCAGGTCACGCACTCCTGTCGTGTCTGGCCTCACTAGTGTTAGTGTGTCAGTTATTCCAAAGATATTGTAAACATGCTTATCCAGAAAGTATAGTTGTTCTATGCCAAAAATGCTTTCTGGAAGGGAAAGTCCCTTTTTTATTGTAAGTTGTACAGATTCACTTTATTTCACTAATATATGCTTAATGAATATTTGATGAATGAACTCACGGAGAGAGCATAACTTCAATCTGAGTTAAGCTAGTCATTGATCAATGATGACGTGTAGATGCTTACATGACATTCGCCGTGTTATCCTTGTAACACTGTATCCTTAAAAACCTGCGCCACTCACGTTTCCATGAGAAATCTCGCCTCGGTTGGCCAGTGTAGTGAACAGATGCTTAAGACAGCACTGCTGATCCCTGCTCCTGGTGTTCACATTCTTGTGGAATTCCCTCCCCGTGAGTGTGGGTGGGAACTGTAACTTGCGTCTAACCAATAGAAGATGGCAAGATTGAGGGGAAGTTAGTTTCATGATTGCATTACGTGACACTGGGACCTCTCTCTCAGAACCGAATTTGGCCCGTGACAGCTTAGAAGCAGATCCCTCCCCACGCCAGCCTTAGTTGAGTCCCCAGCCCGAGTTTCCTCCCTGCTTGCAGGCTCAGGAGAAAACAGTGAGGTAATAACTGCTGTTGTAAGCTGCCGACTACGTGGCCCTCTTGTTACGCAGCAGTAGGGAACTAATACAGTGAGTGGATTGGTTATAGAGGCTGTTCAAACACAACCCCTTTTCTGTAGGCGAGGACATTCTTCCAATAAGATACTTGGGTAATTGACATTAAACTACAATATTTGAGGGTGACACCTAATGCTGTTCTAAATGAAGTAGAATTCCTGACCATGGAAACAGCCTGGAAAACTCCCACCACAGCCGTCTTTATTAGCCATCCACAGAATCACAGGTCCTGAAGGGCTCCCCAGAGTTCAACTGTCTGATCTTAGATTAATACCTAAACCATTCTTCTTTGTCACTCCCTTCATGGCTTATCAGTACTGTCTGACGATGAGTTTCAGTCCTTGCAAGGCTGGAGAGGAATTAATGGAGGCCCTTAGGAAAGGTTAAGGGGAAAGGCAGGTTAATCTGGTTAAAACTGAAGCTAAACATGAAACAGAAAATCACTCCATCTCTCTTTCCTTCTCTCCTCCCCTCCCCTCCCCTCCCCTCCACCTCCTTTCCCCCCCTCCCCCCCTCTCCTCTCTTCTCTCCTCTCCCTCTCCCTCATGATCTCCCCTCCCTCTCCCTCTCCCTTTCCCCTCCCCTCCTCTCCCCCTCCCCTCCCCTCCTCTCCCCCTCCCCTCCCCTCCCCTCCCCCTGTCCTCTCCCTCTCCCCTCCCCTCCCCCTTCCCTTCCTCTCCCCTCCCCTTCCCTCCCCTCCCCTCTCCTCCCCCTCCTCTCCTCTCCTCTCCTCTTCTCTCCCTCTCCCTCACGATCTCCCCACCCATCCCCTCCCTCTCCTCTCCCCTCTCCTCTCCCCTCCCCTCCCCGCCTCTCCTCTCTCTCTTACTTAAACATTTATTGAGGTCCCTTTTTGTGACAGGTATTAAGCACTAAGTTAGAGTATGACCTATGTCTAATATGTCTTATTTAATGAAAGACACAGAGGTCTTAATTATTAACATATGTCTTCAAAGACTCACTTCCAAATCAGGGGTGGGAACAGACACATAGTGAAATAATGGTTACAGTCAGATGCCAGTAAGCTCATGTGCAAATGCTAGAGAGCCAGGATTTGGCTGAATGTGCCTGGGTGTTCTTCTTCCTTTCATACCAGGACTTACAGGAGAAGAGAGTAGAAAAGAAAGAGTCACACGTACTTCAGTTAGGAAAATGCAGTGTACGGTGTCCTGGGTTGAAGGGTGTCTCCCCAAAAGATTTGCTGGAGTCCTAATCCTCCGGATCTATGCATGTGACCTCATTTAGAAACACACTCTTTGCAGATAAGGTGTTAGGATGAGGTCGTTAGGGTGGACCCTAATGCAATGACTAGTATTAACTGAAGAGGGAAATCTGGACAAGGAGACGCACAGGGAGGACCCATGTAACAACGAGGCAGAGGTTGGAGTGATGCAGCTGCAAGTCAGGGAAGGCCAAGGACGGCCTGCTACCTCCAGAAACTAGGGAGAGGCAAGGGACGATTCCTCCTTAGAAACTTCAGATGGACAAGGCCCTGCTGACAGGTACATTTTCCACGTCTAGCCGCCAGAAGTGTCCTGCAATCGGTTTCTCTTGTTCTAAGCTGCCCAGTTTGTGGTATTTTGTTATGGCAACCCTAGGAAACCAATACACATTGTGAAAGCACATGGATCTGGCCAGGAAGAGGGAATGATTGGAAATATGCTGTATGAATCAGCAAGAACTCCCAGCCCGTGGAGTGCAGGTGTCTGCCCCTTTTTAATCCACGGCAATAGAGATTCTAAAGCCCGCGGGCGCATTGCTAGTGTTCAGCTGGTAGTAGTTGGTAGGCACAGTTGGAAGCAAGTATTCACGCAGCCCTTATCTTGAACTTGGTAATTGTTGTAAGCCAGAGACAGTGTAGCTTCTTGGAGAGAGGCACGGGCAAAGATATATGCAGTCAGCAAATGGAACAGACTCCCAAAGGGTCCATATGAATTATTGGGATTCATCGTGCATCCTAATGTGTGTTTGAAACACACACACACACACACACACACACACACACACACACACACACAGACACTAAAGCAAAAAGAAGCTCTTGTTTTATCATTGTTCTGGAAAGATTGCTTTATTCCAGAAGTACACTCAGCGCCCCCCGCGGTGGGCGCTAGTTGACCCTGCGCGGGCCAGCTCACCGTGTTCTCTGCAGCCCTCATACTGCTCCTGTCGGGAGCCCCGCGGCTTTTCTCCCAGCCAGTGGAGGCTCCGTTGCGCACCACAGGGCATCCCTGCCGTGCCCCCAGCCCCCTCATTACCTGCTCGCCTCCCTTCCCCAAGCCCTCTCCATTTCACCCTGTGAATAGTTGTCAGGTCCACTCACTTCTTTCCTTCTCGGCTCTGATCACTCTCCTGGAAGGCTGGCAGAAGCGTCAAAGCTGGATGCGCCATTTGCACAGGGCCCGCCAGCCTGTGTCGCCATAGCAGCCAGAGAGTTCATTTCAAACGGCGGGGTGAGTTCTGCCACACCTCCAGTTCCCCACTGTATCGTCAACACTCTTATCTTTGACTGCCCCCACCTTGCCCCGCACTTGTCTGGGGATGGGGTCCAGAACCCCTGCCCCAGCTCTCAGGCCCAGTCCTGCGCACTCCGCCTGCCTCCGCGTCCCTCCGTCTCCTCCGCACTTGTCACCCGGGTGCCCCCTCGCACCAATAGGCAGCTGCTGCTGCTCTGCTCTCATTCTTGAGACATCACCCAAATATCACCCCTTCTTGGGCAGTGCCACGCCCCTTGGTCACATGCCCTCAGCATGCCGGCACGTTTGCGTAACTTGTAAATGGTTCTTTGTTTCTGAGGTTCCTTGATGATAATGTCTGTCATCTGCGTGGGATGTCGGCTCCCTGATGCAGTATCTACGTTTGTTTCAGTTCATTCTTGAGTCTGCAACATTAAGGGTAGTGTTTTCTTGCATAAATAAGTGAAAGAATGCAATAAAGACAATGTATTTTTAAAAGGTATTTATTTATTACTTATTTGTTTTGGCTGTGCCAGTTCTTAGCTGCGGCGTGCAGACTCTTAGCTGCGGCATGCAGACTCTTAGCTGCGGCGTGCAGACGACTCTTAGCTGCGGCGTGCAGACTCTTAGCTGCGGCGTGCAGACGACTCTTAGCTGCGGCGTGCAGACTCTTAGCTGCGGCGTGCAGACTCTTAGCTGCGGCGTGCAGACTCTTAGCTGCGGGGTGCAGACGACTCTTAGCTGCGGCGTGCAGACTCTTAGCTGCGGCGTGCAGACTCTTAGCTGCGGCGTGCAGACGACTCTTAGCTGCGGCGTGCAGACTCTTAGCTGCGGCGTGCAGACTCTTAGCTGCGGCGTGCAGACGACTCTTAGCTGCGGCGTGCAGACTCTTAGCTGCGGCGTGCAGACTCCTCTTAGCTGCGGCGTGCAGACGACTCTTAGCTGCGGCGTGCAGACTCTTAGCTGCGGCGTGCAGACTCTTAGCTGCGGCGTGCAGACGACTCTTAGCTGCGGCGTGCAGACTCTTAGCTGCGGCGTGCAGACTCTTAGCTGCGGCGTGCAGACGACTCTTAGCTGCGGCGTGCAGACTCCTCTTAGCTGCGGCGTGCAGACGACTCTTAGCTGCGGCGTGCAGACTCTTAGCTGCGGCGTGCAGACTCTTAGCTGCGGCGTGCAGACGACTCTTAGCTGCGGCGTGCAGACTCTTAGCTGCGGCGTGCAGACTCTTAGCTGCGGCGTGCAGACTCTTAGCTGCGGCGTGCAGACGACTCTTAGCTGCGGCGTGCAGACTCTTAGCTGCGGCGTGCAGACTCTTAGCTGCGGCGTGCAGACGACTCTTAGCTGCGGCGTGCAGACTCTTAGCTGCGGCGTGCAGACTCTTAGCTGCGGCGTGCAGACTCTTAGCTGCGGGGTGCAGACGACTCTTAGCTGCGGCGTGCAGACTCTTAGCTGCGGCGTGCACTCTTAGCTGCGGCGTGCAGACGACTCTTAGCTGCGGCGTGCAGACTCTTAGCTGCGGCGTGCAGACTCTTAGCTGCGGCGTGCAGACGACTCTTAGCTGCGGCGTGCAGACTCTTAGCTGCGGCGTGCAGACTCCTAGCTGCGGGGTGCAGACTCTTAGCTGCGGCGTGCAGACTCTTAGCTGCGGCGTACAGACTCCTAGCTGCGGGGTGCAGACTCTTAGCTGCGGCGTGCAGACTCTTAGCTGCGGCGTGCAGACTCTTAGCTGCGGCGTGCAGACGACTCTTAGCTGCGGCGTGCAGACTCTTAGCTGCGGCGTGCAGACGACTCTTAGCTGCGGCGTGCAGACTCTTAGCTGCGGCGTGCAGACTCAGCTGCGGCGTGCAGACGACTCTTAGCTGCGGCGTGCAGACTCTTAGCTGCGGCGTGCAGACTCTTAGCTGCGGCGTGCAGACTCTTAGCTGCGGCGTGCAGACGACTCTTAGCTGCGGCGTGCAGACTCTTAGCTGCGGCGTGCAGACGACTCTTAGCTGCGGCGTGCAGACTCTTAGCTGCGGCGTGCAGACTCTTAGCTGCGGCGTGCAGACGACTCTTAGCTGCGGCGTGCAGACTCTTAGCTGCGGCATGCAGACTCTTAGCTGCGGCGTGCAGACGACTCTTAGCTGCGGCGTGCAGACTCTTAGCTGCGGCGTGCAGACGACTCTTAGCTGCGGCGTGCAGACTCTTAGCTGCGGCATGCAGACTCTTAGCTGCGGGGTGCAGACTCTTAGCTGCGGCGTGCAGACTCTTAGCTGCGGCGTGCAGACTCCTAGCTGCGGGGTGCAGACTCTTAGCTGCGGCGTGCAGACTCTTAGCTGCGGCGTGCAGACTCTTAGCTGCGGCGTGCAGACTCCTAGCTGCGGGGTGCAGACTCTTAGCTGCGGGGTGCAGACTCTTAGCTGCGGCGTGCAGACGACTCTTAGCTGCGGCGTGCAGACTCTTAGCTGCGGCGTGCAGACGACTCTTAGCTGCGGCGTGCAGACTCTTAGCTGCGGCGTGCAGACTCAGCTGCGGCGTGCAGACGACTCTTAGCTGCGGCGTGCAGACTCTTAGCTGCGGCGTGCAGACTCTTAGCTGCGGCATGCAGACTCTTAGCTGCGGCGTGCAGACGACTCTTAGCTGCGGCGTGCAGACTCTTAGCTGCGGCGTGCAGACGACTCTTAGCTGCGGCGTGCAGACTCTTAGCTGCGGCGTGCAGACTCTTAGCTGCGGCGTGCAGACGACTCTTAGCTGCGGCGTGCAGACTCTTAGCTGCGGCGTGCAGACTCTTAGCTGCGGCGTGCAGACGACTCTTAGCTGCGGCGTGCAGACGACTCTTAGCTGCGGCGTGCAGATGACTCTTAGCTGCGGCGTGCAGACTCTTAGCTGCGGCGTGCAGACGACTCTTAGCTGCGGCGTGCAGACTCTTAGCTGCGGGGTGCAGAGTCTTAGCTGCGGCGTGCAGACGACTCTTAGCTGCGGCGTGCAGACTCTTAGCTGCGGCGTGCAGACGACTCTTAGCTGCGGCGTGCAGACTCTTAGCTGCGGCGTGCAGACTCTTAGCTGCGGTGTGCAGACGACTCTTAGCTGCGGCGTGCAGACTCTTAGCTGCGGCGTGCAGACTCTTAGCTGCGGCGTGCAGACGACTCTTAGCTGCAGCGTGCAGACGACTCTTAGCTGCGGCGTGCAGACTCTTAGCTGCGGCGTGCAGATTCTTAGCTGCGGCGTGCAGACGACTCTTAGCTGCGGCGTGCAGACTCTTAGCTGCGGCGTGCAGACGACTCTTAGCTGCGGCGTGCAGACTCTTAGCTGCGGCGTGCAGATGACTCTTAGCTGCGGCGTGCAGACTCTTAGCTGCGGCGTGCAGACGACTCTTAGCTGCGGCGTGCAGACGACTCTTAGCTGCGGCGTGCAGACGACTCTTAGCTGCGGCGTGCAGACTCTTAGCTGTGGCGTGCAGACTCTTAGCTGCGGCATGCATGCGAGATCTAGTTCCCCGACCAGGGATCCAACCCGAGCCTCCTGTGTTGGGAGCACGGAGCCTTACCCACTGGACCACCAGGGAAGTCCCAAGGCAGTGTATTTTGAATAATAATTGAGTTCTCAGTACATGAACTTGTTTACTTTATAGCAGGATGGGGTTCTTCATTTTTTGTTGTTTAGTGTACTGGTTCATTTCTTTCTCGCAGTGAACATTTGGATGAAATGATCTTTTCCCCTTTCTCTGAAATTAACCAATAAACAATGCATGCTCAAATCTGAATCCTCTGGGTACAAGAGGAAAAAAAAGACACTTGGAAATTCACTTTACAGTAAAACCCATATATGTTCACGGCAGGGGCATGTCAAATAGAAAAAGCTTGAATTACCTTCAGATAAATATCTAAAGTGTAAAATCCATTAAAATAATCTACCACTATGTGATCATGGCTCCCAGTTGCATGGAAAATTTTTGTCAATAAAAGCAAAACTGGGGCTTCCCTGGTGGCGCAGTGGTTGAGAGTCTGCCTGCCGAGGCAGGGGACGCGGGTTCGTGCCCCGGCCCGGGAAGATCCCACATGCCGCGGAGCGGCTGGGCCCGTGAGCCATGGCCGCTGAGCCTGCGCGTCCGGAGACTGTGCTCCGCAGCGGGGGAGGCCACAGCAGTGAGAGGCCAGCGTACAGCAAATAAATAAATAAATAAAATTTTTAAAATAAAAATAAAAGCAAAACTGATTGCAATTATGTCTTACACTTCGTCATGCTGTTTCATTATCTGTAGTGATTCAGTTTACTGATCATCATTAATATTTATTGAACTTCTGTGACGCTTCAAGCTGTATATTTGCTTAGATGATAATGAGCTACTTTGTGTGCAAATTTAATAACCCATCACGTACAGTGCATTCATGAGTAGAGTGGTGTGGAAGAGCCGTCCACACAGGAGACAGTGTCTGCGGCTGTTCTGTCCCATGTGCTAGCCACTCAAGAGCTCTTTAAATTTAAATATAAGTTAATTAGAATTAAATTAAAAATTCAGTCGTTAATATGCATCAGGCATATTTCAAGTGCTCAGTAACCACAAGTGGTTAGTGGCTACCATACCGGACAGCACAGACAGTTTTCCATGATCACAGAAAGTTCTGTTAGACGGTGCTAGTCTAGGGAGCTTTGTTAACTGTACCCTCGATACACATGGGCAGTATGCTTCGGGTTTTGTTTGTTTGTTTGCTTTAAGTTAAACTAGATTAGCAAAAGTGTAGCATGCAGAGAAGAGCATTCATAGCTTCCCAGGGATCTTTTCTGTTTCAGACTCATCTAGATGAGTGATCAGCAGACCATGCACATCAAATCTAGCCTGATTGCTGTTTTTGAAAATAGGGTTTTATTAGAACACAGCCACCCTCATTCATTTATGTATTATGTACATCTGCTTTTGCAGAGAGTGGCAGAGTTGAGTGGTTGTGATAGAGACCATATGGCTTGCAAAGCCAAAAATACTTACTGTCTGTCCCTTTTCAGAAAATGTTTGCCAACCCCTGGTCTAAGTACTCGTGTCCCACTCTAAACAGAATCTTGTTGGATTGGCGACCCACTAGAGAATAAGCAGCAGTGAGGCATCATTAATAGAGACACTTATTCTCCATTGGCGATAGAGACACTTATTCTCCATTGGCGATAGAGACACTTATTCTCCATTGGCGATAGAGACACTTATTCTCCATTCGTGACAGAGACGCTTATTCTCCATTCGCGACAGAGACACTTATTCTAGAGGAGAAGTGCTTTGAGATGCTAGTTGTCTTCAAATACTTTAGAGGCATCTTTCATCTAGAAGAGAGAAGAAGACAACAGGGTAGAATTTATGATGAGGAAGAATTACAGTCAACATGTTGGGGTAAGTTTCTAACACGTGCACTCTTTGATGGGTAATGGGACAGTCTCCTTCACAGATTAGTTAGAGCCTCCTTACTACAAACGGTGAAGCCAAGTGGAGTGAACATCTGATGGGCATTTGTAGAGCAGATTCCAGTCCAAGTGAAGCTGGATGATGTAATCTCCCAGGTGCACCTTTGTGCTTCACAAATCCACTGAAGACCCTTTTGAAAACCCCTTTCAAGAAAAATACCCTCCGCCGATAGCCACAGCACCTTTCATGAAATGAGTTCTTGAACCCTCTAACTATGCATCTCTTAACTCTCAAAGAATTCTTCCATTCTCAAATTCTATGGAATAAAAATATTTTCACTTGTTCAAAATCTACATCTGAAAAGAATTCAAGACAGCTCATAATTATCAATCCACTGTTAACGTGGTACAAAACTTGGACACACACATAAGCAATGTGCAAATGCCTTAAACACATTGTCTTCTAGGAATGTTAAACCAAAGACTGACAACATATGTCAAAAACCATAATGCTGACAACATTATCTTCTCATTGTCATGGGTCTTTTAGCATTATATTTGAGGTAAAAAATTAAATTTCTGAAAAATGGAATATATGTGAAATAACCACATTCCTACAGACATTATCTTGCATTATAGCCATTAATTTCTGTTTAGGGTCATTCTAATGACTGACTTTACACTCAACTTCAAATCCTTTATCTCTTCCTATCCACCATCTCAGCAAGGGTATTATGTTGGATAATATTCAGTTTTCCTTTCATTGAAAAACTACTTTGGTTTCCTGTGTGACTGAGATTTAAACCCAGAAATTTTAAGAAAGCCAGATCAAGTACTGAGAAAATCCGCAAATGAAGAATATCGTAATATTGCTATGCATATTTATTATATATCCAGATCATGTTATATTATCAGAACTCATAAGAACACCATTATGCTCTGCAATTACATGCTTCAGTGGCAACTTACCATGTGTTTGCTGTAATTACACCATTTGACTAATTACAGCAATTATGCCACTTAGTGGCTGAATTCTTAGCTCTGAATTCCATTGATTGGGTGGACTTTCTCCATCATTCTATGAGGTTTTGTGCCTTAAATTTGGTGAACGTAGACTTGAATTTTGTGGTGTTAGATTTCCCTCAACTTCCAGTGATGATTTTAAGGTTTGGGGATGCATCCGTTGTTTACATTTTTTATTACCGTATCAAAATGTCTAAAGGAGAACAGATTGTTCCTTTCTGGCCCCAGGCACTAAAGCTGTGCTGAGCTGTTGGATGAAATCCTCATGTTCAGAGCAGGAGCTCACGTCTGTGTCATTCTTGGGAGCCAAATGGTTGGGTTGGACAGACAGGCTGCTTAACTGAAATGAGAAGTCAGTTTGGTAACTTGGTAAAAATAGTCAGTCAGTCAGTTTGATTCTTTTTCATTCCACTGATCACTTGTTAAGCTAAACGGATTAAATAGATTTTTTTTTCTCTTGAGCCTTGTATAGCCAGAGTCTAAAGGAGGGCAGTCAATCATTAACACATGCTGCACATAGAGGTTCAACTACAAATTCCATCCACAGGTATTATCTAATGTCTGTTTCACACAAGGCACTTTACCAGCTTCTGAGGAAGGAACAAAAGCATTTAAGACAGACTTCCCATATTCAAAGACTGCCTGTCTATCACATACTCTCCTCATGACCGCCAGGATAATTTAGACTTCCGATGAAAGTCACATTAAAGATGTTTTACATTCCATGGTCAAGTTCAGTGTTATGTCGCTGTTCACCTTTGGGAAGAAGGGAAGTCATCATTGGTGTTGAGTCCGATCGTCAGTCCCTTTCTTCAGTCACAGCGGTGGCAGGGCAGGTCGAGTAGACCTGGCCAGTATTTCGAACACCTGGCTTTGCAATTTCAAAGCTCTTAGACTTTGGAAAATTCACTAAATGTCCAAACCTCAATTTTCTCAGATCTGATGAGGAAATTAAAAGTAGCTACTCCGTAGGACTTCTGTGAGGTTTAAGTGAGAATATGAAAGCTCTTTGTCAACGATGCGGTATGTGAATATATGGAACCTTTGCCTCACATGTTTCAAGGGGAAGATTGACTTTATGAAGGAGCTCACACTTCTCTGCCCGAGCCAGAGTTCTCAGAGATGATGTCATTGGTTGCAATGGTTTCTCATCAGGTGCATATATTGAAATAAGCAAAAGCTTTGGAATTGAAGGCTATGTGGGGTTGAGTCTTTTTTTGCAAAATTAGAATAACAAGGATTCAGATGATCACATAGGACTACTTGGAATTTGAACGTAGATCTTAGAAAAAGTATCAAATATTTACCAGTGATCAAAATTTTATAAACAACCTGAGAACATAAGAGAATGTCACCCCGTATCAACTTTACTATCTGATATTTAGGCTGCAGTGTCTGTTTCCAAGTTGTGCTGAATCATTAATTACTTACGGAGTGACTGAATATTATGATGAAAGAGAGAACCAAGAGTGGAATAGAGCACACGCATTTGTCTTCTTTTTAATTTGGTGGTGGGGTATCAATAATAGATAATAATTGACATTGATGGGTGTTCATAAAATATGATTCCAGCATATCCTGAACAAAACTTACAACGTATTTCATCTGATTATTCTGTATTACTAATTCAAGCGTGGTAACAATCATGAAACTGTGTCCTGCATATTTATTTGTTTCTTTTGGCGACTCCTGCGCTCTTAAGAGTTCATTGTTATTGGCTTGACCTTTTACTTGGCTCTTATAAGCATCCCCAAATCCTTCCAGGGTTTCTGGGGGCAATTCAAAGTGGCTTTATCTTTAGATTATGATCATTCTTTTCTGCGACATTTATAAATGATAATTTCCAAGTGACAGTAATGATTGAAATAGGCCAGGTAGTTTCACAAACAACAGAAAACAAACAGCGAACTGTCATTTCCTCTAATATTTCAAGCAGGACTTTCTCCTGCTCAACAAGTCATTTGAACAGTGTTTGTGGGACAGAATAGGAGGATTACGTTTTGCTTTGTAAATGCAGAGCCCGGGCCAGACGTCAGCGTGAGCGGCCATGGTACAGAATGTCTACACCGGACGGCACCTGAGCGAGCACCTGCTCACTGCCCCCAGCACCATTTGCTTTTCCCTTCTTTAGGTGAGTCAGCACCTCCCTACACACTTCCTCTGAACACCTCATGCAGTTGTGCTCTGTGGGCTGCCTTCCATTTAAGGGCTCGTTTCATCAGTCCCTGAAAAGTGGCTCCCAGAACTGGACTATATTTTAGATGTGGCTTGTCAGGCGCGGAATATTATTACTTTTTTTCCACCAGGCACGATATCCCCATTGGTACAGCCTGAAATTGCATCTGCTGCTTTTGCACGACACGTTATTGGTTCTTAGGGTGATGTATACATTTGTTCCTTGTTTTGCATAAAAGTGACAAAATATTTGGACATGTGAATTACTCTTCATTACTTAGGGAACACAATAAGGGTGAATGATTAGGATCATTAGGATCATTTTTTTTCTTTCAGTGAAATGTCCATTGTTTGTTTCTTTGATTAGGGATATAGAATACCAGGTGTTAGATTTAGTCAGTCCAGGATTTGATTCCTGGTTTAGCCATATACTAGCTAACTATGGGTAATTTACACACTTCCCATGACCCATTTCTCATTGGAAAAATAGAGATAAATTAGTTTGTGTCTTAAAGGGTTGTCATAAGGATGAAAGTGATGATAGGTGTAAAGTGCTTACCACAGCATGGAGAACATAATAGTTACTTAATATAAGTTGTCATTGCTTTTGCAATCATTCTGGTGGCTTCCTTGAGAAAAGTCACTTCCTTTACACGGAATCTTTGTTCCTATCTTCCGTGTTTTTCTGTGTGCTTTTTATTTCTGTTCTTTTTCTCTGAGTTCTTGGAGTATCTCTTGTTTGTTTTGTACGTCCTTGATTTGGGCTTTTCTCTGAGTCAGTTTGGATCTTCTGCTATCCAGTGTGGGTTGTAATTCTGCCTTTGTCATTCTGGCTCCCTTGAAAGCCATGTGACCTGTGTCACTCGGCTTGCTCTCTGTCCCTGCTGGTTTCTGCATGTCACTCTCTTAGGCTTTCCATTTTCCCTTGTTCTCTCCTGTGGACTCTGTGTCACTCGGCTTGCTCGCTGTCCCTGCTGGTTTCTGCATGTCATTCTCTTCGGCTTTCCATTTTCCCTTGTTCTCTCCTGTGGACTTCCCGCCTCTTTTTCACAGAACCCATGTCTTCTTTAGAGGCAACATCTTAACTCCTTTTTCTCCAGTTCCGATAATAAATACTTTTGCAGAAGTTCCCATAGTTGAAGGTTTTCTGGTAATTTTCTCTTTTCTTATTCTTGAGAAGCAATTCACGTCCAACTTTGGTAACTGTCAACTATACCAAAGAATGGCGTTCCTGAGGTTTAGCTACCCCGTTATGCAAAGGTCTGCACCACGGGTGAGCAAATTTGTTTTATACGGAAGCAGAGAGTAAATATTGCAGACTTTGTGCGCCGCGCAGTCAACTCGGCCCACGTTGTGCGAAAGCAGCCACAGACGATAAGTCAACATACGGGCGTGGTGTGTTCCAGTAATACTTGATTTACAAGGGCAGGAGGCAGAGCGGATGGGCTTGTAGCTGACTGACCCCTGGTCTAGCCTGTCAGCACCAGGAGGGCAGGGACCGTTGGCTCACTTCTGTGTCCACAGCACCCAGCATGGTGCCCGGTTCAGTGACTATTAGTTGACCAGCTCCCGTTATTTTATTATGAGCTGCTGAGGGAGAGGAGCGTGTTCTCCTCTAACCCAATTTCCATCATCTCACATGCCTTCACCAAGTGGGGCTCTGCTGAACTGTTTTAGGGTGTGGTCTGCCTTTCTGTTTGTGGTTCACTCACTGGACCGTGCTGGTTACTTTTACATGTCCACTTGACTAGTATTTGGTGACAAACCCTAGTCTAGATGTTGCTGTGGAGGTACGTTTTAGATGTGATTGACGTTGACAATCATTCCACTTTAAAGCAGATTGCCCCCCCCAATGTTGTGCGGGTCTCATCCAATCACTTGGAGGCCTTAATAGCAAAGACAGAGATTTCTCAAAGAAGAAGGAATTTTGCCTCCAGGCGCTGCAGACATTCTGCCTGAGTTTCCAACCTTCAGACCCAAGACTAGAGACTGCAACATCGATACTTACCTGAATCTCCAGTCGGCCAGCTTACCCTACACATTTCCAACTTCCCAGCCCTCACAGTTGTATATATGCGTATCTTATTGGTTCTGTGTCTCTGGAGAACCCCAGGTAATACATGCACTGATGGAGTGCATGAGAAAGTCTGGTTCCTCACAGGCCCTGCCAAAGGCCTGTTCTTCTCGCCCCCTTCAATCAGCGAGGCCCACGCTGCTAGATGTGCATGCGCTGTCGTGATTCCCCTTGCCCTGCGGCCTTCCCGGAGCTGCAGTCTGCAGTGAGCACACAGTAGCGTGGTGTGGGTGGGGCAGGGGAGAGGAAGGGGAAGCCTGCTTCAGCACTGCCTACGTTGTGCCGGCGGCAGCCCCTGTACTTCATCTTCTCTTCCCGTCTCCTTTCCCTTTCCTCATGGTTCCGTCGGAAGGGCCAGGCTTTCCTCTAGGTGCTGCTCCCAAGCAGAAAGGACTCCTGGGGTCCTGGAGGAGCGCCCCAGTCAGTTGGTGGGCTGCCCAAGCCCTGTGTTTCAGTCTCTCCACCATGCTTGGTGGAGCTGGTCGGGTTGGCTGTGCCCAGTGGTCCGACTTGTCTTAAGCTCAGGAGAGAGGGCTGCGGATGCCACACTTGGGCATCAGTCCTGGGCCATTTCTCCAAACCAACTTTGGCCACAGAAGCGTGAACTCTAGGGAATATTGAACACTGGCTTGGCCACTAAAGACAGTGTGTTTTTGACTGCTGTTTGGAAATCAGTTCCTTTAGAGAATCCTAAAGGGAAAGAAGATTTTCTAATATTCATGGAAGCCCTCTACTATGTTCTCACCTGGAATCTTATAAATACCTGTGTGCTTTTCTGTAACAGCCCTTACTTATCACAGTCGGTGTAGCACATTCTAACCAGAATGCTGCTTTAGAGCAAGAGATCGCATTGGAGTCCTCTTATGTACCATGTATCTATCATAGTAAGTGGCTTGGGTGGTAGCCGTATAAGTAGTTGCTGAATGAGTGGATGGATGGTTGGATAGACGGATAGTTCTACAAGGATCTTCCTCTCTAGTAGCGTAGTAATCAAGGACATTTGGATGGTTGGATAGACGGATAGTTCTACAAGGATCTTCCTCTCTAGTAGCGTAGTAATCAAGGACATTTGCATTATTTGTTTAAAATCTAATCAGGAATTACTGTGACTTAGTGTGATGCTAAAAAACAGGTAGTTGAATATACCCATCATTCCCTTTATGAAACCTGGGGTGTCTGCCTGAAGTCTGGAATTTCACCCACTCTCTCTCATCCTCAAACTACTTGATGGTACTTCTGTGCTCTTGTCTTCATGTCTTCCCAGTAGCCACGATATCGTTTGTCCAGGCGTGGACATAATTGATTTTAAGCAATTGAGCATTCTCTTAACGCTCACTCATAGTAGACTTTGGCTTCCCATGAATCATGTTTTCCTGCGTATCCACTCTGAAGGCTTTTCAGCTACACACTCAAGACATAGTAATACAGAACTCTAAAGCTCGCTCTCTGCTTCGTTCACCGCTCTTTCATCTACCCCAAGCACTGGGTCTATACTTCCTTGGCTCCACGTTTTCCTTCAAATCTAGCTTTCAGAACAATTTTGGTTTGAGGATTTTTGCCAAACCTGTTAAATGATTCCTAGGATTTACCACCTGGTGTATTATCTGGAGTGAGAGGCAGAGAAACGAACATTGTGACAATGTGTGATACGGTTATGATTCGGGGTATGAGGCAGAACTACCCTTTGTGTCTTCGCCATTCCTAGTGACGTAGAGACCCCACTACAGTTTTGTCTGCTGGAGAGAAGCACTGCATTAGTTATGGGAACAGTCAAGGGAAAGAACTCCCGCTCTCAAAGTTCTCCCAGAGGCAACTTGAATAGGCGGCATTACGCTTACAACAAGCTTCTGACTGGTGTTATTTCCTGGAAAATGTATATTAAGGCAGGTTTCTCCAGAAGGCAGTTGGTCTTTAAATCACTTGTAAGAACTTAATTTTGGGGAGAGATATCTAGAAATTTACATGTGAATGGTCTTCACTTCATTAGCATTTCATAGGCTTGCCTCTTCCCAGGCGTGTGGCGTGAGAGAATTTTCCAGCTGAAGTGGAAATTCCACTCTCTGTGTTTGCAGTTTGAATGAGCAATCTCCTTTACTGCCTCCAAATTCCTCTCATTCTTTGGCACTCACTCTCAAAAAGTCATCGTCTGTGGGGTTTGCTAATGAGGTGAAAAAAAGTGCCTCTGCTACGAGGAAGTCTGTGCTTTTCTCTAGAGGGAAATTGTAGAGGCCATTCTTTGCTGGGATCTCATACCCCACGTGGGGTGTGGGATGTCTAATCTGTTAAACCCCAGGCAGCTCACAGAGGCACGACTCGCTCTTCTTGGCTGACAGAAAACCTGAATGGTGGAAAAATGGCATTTTCAGGGTAGAGATGAATTGCATCATGTCACAAATTATCATATTTGGTCCATGTTTCCAGAGCAAGGGAATAAACTTTTATTGAACACTTGGTGGTTGAAAGGCCACGTGCAACGTACTTTTAGATAAACTGAATCTTGATCTTCACAAACCTCCTCATGTTGTATGACTACCCTTATATCTGGTGCAGAGGGAGTAAACTACTTTCCGTGCAAGGTGAAGACATTAAATGGTATATCGGAATGTAAACCAGCTCTTATGATTCCACGTCCTGCCTTTTTGACCAGGCCTCTAGAGATTTTCAAATCTGTTCGGGGCGATGGAACCTACCTTTCCCAAAGGACAGGCGACTCCGTGAGTCTGTCATCGTGCACAAGGTCCAGTGAGGGACAGAGACCACAGGGCCATGGGAAATGACAGGATGTGGAAGCCAGAGTGGACAGCAGTGGTCCGGAACATCTTTAGTGTATCTCCTCGCTACCTGGGCTGGTCTAGCATCCAAGTGAACATGTAGGTGTCCGCTTACGTGGGGAGAGTGGAAGTGACATTTATTCTGCAGAAAAGTAACTCTTCCAACCTCTTGTTCTGCTCAGACCACCCCTTCTTTTCATTCAGAAAGCATTTCTCCTGCTCTAGAGCATACTCAAGGTTATAAACTATAAATAACATGGTTTAATTTTACCTGTTTAGTGATAGCTAACTGAGGAATGCTTTTTGCAAGGTGGTGGACTTATGTTCTCTTGCTGCATAACCAATGACCACAAACTCAGTGGCTTACAGCAACACAAATGACTGTTTCCCAGTGTCCATGAGTCATGAATCCAGGCAGAGTTGAGGTGTGTCCTCTGCTTTGGTCTTACCAGGTAGCAATCAAAGTGTGGGCTGGGCTACATTCCATCCTCGCGCAGGGGCCTCTTCTAAGTTCGGAGGACTGTTGACAGAATTGGTTTCCTTGCGGCTGTTGCTTGAGGTCTCCGCTTGCTGGCCATCTGCCAGGGCCGCTTTCGGATTTAAGAAGCTGCCTGCAGCTCCTTGCCACGTGGTCCCTGTGGGCACTTCACAGCATGGCTTTTGCTTTCTTCTTTGATTAGGACCGTATCTGCTGCTGCTGCTTGTCACTTTCCTCAGGCCAGCACAGATGATCTCCCTTTAGATTAACTCAAAGTTCATTGATTAGGGACCTGCTCATTGGAGGGATGTCCTTCATATTCACTGGTTCTGCCCATAGTCGTGGAGGATGCATGCACCAGCGGGTGGGAATCTTGGCGTCCATATTATACTTCTGCCCATCACAGATGGAAAATAAGAGGACAAAAGGATACAGGTCTCTGATGGGGTAGGCCAGAGCTTTCACCTTGCTCACTTAGAAGTGGCTGCCTGGAGAAAGATTATGAGACTGTACCAAGGCTTCATAGGACACAGTGTAGCCAGGACTGAAGGGAATTGTTTTCAGGTCCACCCTTGCCTTTTGTGGTTGATCACAGCTCGTATCAATCCATGGACTGTGGCTCGAGAGGTACCACAGAGTTTATTGCAGGAAGCACATGAAGCTATATATGCATTAAAAGTGTGTAGATTGAATAAATAATCATTTTCACACTAAATTTGCATACTAACTTTGCAAATGTATAATGGGTAGTGTATCAGTCTCCTATGGCTGCTACAACAAATTACCACCAAATTGGTGGCTTAAAACAACATAAATGTATCACCTTCCAGTGCTGGGGATCAGAAGTCCAAAACGGTCCTTACTGGGCTAAAACCACGGTGTGAGCAGGACTAGTTCCTTGGTTCTAGGGCAGAGCCTTTTCTAGCTTCTAGAGGCTACCTGCATTCCCTGCCTCCTGGCATCTTCCTCTGTCATCAAAGTGCATCACTTCAAACTCTGTTTCTGCCATCACTTTCTCTGGTTATTTATTTGTTTGTTTATTTATTTATTTTTGCTGCCCCAGGTCTTAGTTGCAGCATGTGGGATCTTAAGTTGCGGCATGTGGGATCTTAAGTTGCGGCATGTGAACTCTTAGTTGCGGCATGTGGGATCTAGTTCCTTGACCAGGGATCAAACCTGGGCCCCCTGCATTGGGAACGTGGAGTCTTAGCCACTAGACCACCAGGGAAGTCCCACTTTCTCTTTCTGATTTTGGTTCTCTTGCCTCCATTACTGGGTCAACTCAGATAACCCAGGAAAATCTCCCTCACTTAACGTCAACTGATTATGGACTTTAATTACATCTACAAAATACTGTCATTGCAACATGTAGATTAGTGTTTGACTGGATAACTGGGAATTGTAGCCTACTCCATTGACACATAAAACTGACCATCACAGATTGGGGTGAATAAAATACAAATGTATTTGAAAGCATTACTGACTTATTAAAAAAAAAGTGTACTCCATCAGTCATGACTAGCATGTATTGTCGCAGGGAAGAGGGTCTTTTGAAGCTATACAGTTGTCTTCGGCTGCAAAGAACAGGAGCAGTGGTTGGTGAGGGAGGCCATCTCTTAGGAAGGAGAACCTCCTGGGATCCTGCAAGGGAGCCTCCAGGCACTGGGTACTCAGCCACCCACACCAAAAAGCAGGTCGAAGAGAGAAGGAAAAACACAGATGACAGGATGCTTGGACAAATTTCACCGAACTCATAATTCCCTAGAAGTTAGTCTCTGCTTCTGTAGCCCTAACCTACTTTGCACAGATTCTTTTTGTTTGCTTTGGTCTTGGCCCAGAATGAAACGCGAGGCTGTCATCAGAAATTTAGTGCATTAGCATTCAGTGTCTTCAGAAATTTACTGCATAAAAATCACAGGGAGAACCGTGAGAACAATGATTTGATTTTTTTCTCCCCTTCATCAAGCAATTAAATGTGATGAATGTTATACACAGTGGTGAACGTTGGAATTACTAAACTGAAATGTCAATGCATGACTGTTTGTATACTCGACATCTAACAGTTACATCATTTATCGTTAAAAAAATCTTGCAATCTTAAATAGAGAGCATTTATAATTAATTTTCTTGGCCTGGAAAGTCCGATTCATTCCACAGTCAAAAAGAGTCAGTGTTAATTTCTTTTCTATCAGCTGTGGGCCACAAGTTAATGTATTAAAATCAGAACATTTACAAAAACAGACTAATTAAATTATCTCCTCTGCTGTAGTAGACGGATGCACGGCTCTTATGCTGATAATCAGTCGCCACAATAAGCTCGAATGAATTCTCCTGGAAAGTCAGATTCTTCCCAGTGGCCATTTTAAACTGTCAAATGGCTTGAGAAATTCAGTTTGCTAGAGTAATAAAGACTATTGACTTGTTGGTTTTTTTGCGGTACGCGGGCCTCTCACCGCTGTGGCCTCTCACCGCTGTGGCCTCTCACCGCTGTGGCCTCTCCCGTTGCGGAGCACAGGCTCCGGACGCGCAGGCGCAGCGGCCATGGCTCACGGGCCCAGCCGCTCCGCGGCATGTGGGATCCTCCCGGACCGGGGCACGAACCCACGTCCCCTGCATCGGCAGGCGGACTCTCAACCACTGTGCCACCAGGGAAGCCCCTAAGCATCAAATTTAATCCTTCTAATCCTGTAAGGCAACTCTCCTTATTTACATTTTATACAAGAAAAATAATTTGCACTCAAAAGAGGTGAATTCACCCATTTAACAATGGACAGAGCCAGGGTTTGAACCCAGTGAAGATGCAGGCAGTGGAACTCCAGAGGAAGGGTTTTGGGGCCAGTTGGGATGAGTCTAGAGTTGGAGCTCCAGCTGTGGCCGTGGGTATCTATCCCAGTCCCCGGGGTCGTGTCCTGAAGTGGGCGGAGAGCATGTCCAGTAGAGGTATAAGCACTGGCATTGGTACTGGATGGGTCCCCTTCATCGTCCTATTTCCAGTTTTGCCGCCAGCACCCAGTACCTGTGGCTCTTCCTCAGAGGCTCTGGAAGGCCTAGGAATTCTCCTCCTTCCCATCCAGAGGTGTTCAGGTGTCTTCATCTTAAAGGTACAGGGGAGGGGTAAGAGCACATATTGTAAAGATGCTGGTCCTTCAGAGCAAGGACAATGGAGAGTCAGAAAAAGGGACTCTAAAAAGACAGCTTGGAGCATTTGGAAAATAAACCACCGGGTACTCTTTGGGGAATGCCCGAGTAACCAGACCTATTATTATTATTATTTTTTATGAGACTAAAGAATTTATTGACTACCAGGGGAAACATAAGTATTCAGCTGGATATATAATATATGGTAATTCTGATGCTATTTCATATAACCTGTAATATATATATATATACAGGAAAGAATGATGGATTCTACATTAGAAATTGCAGGTGACGTTAATAAAATGAGCACCTGAAGAAAAAGAAAGATTTTATCCATTAGAGAAAAAGGTAACTGTATTCAACACAGAAGCACTTTTAAGGAGAGGAGTTCGTCATGGAGATGAGACCTAAGGTTCCAGCGACTAGTTCTTCAAGCTAGACAATAAAGAGAGAGGAATCAAAAACAGGATAAAATTTTCACAGCAGAGATTGAACAGAAACCAGAGCAGCGTTCCTCTGGGCACTCTGAATCCCTTCCCAGATATGCTTTATTTTGCCCTTTGGCTCCTGAACCCTCTCCTCCTTTAACTGTTCCTTTCAGTGAATTCCAGGTCCACATTCTCAACTCTAACACGCACTCACATGCCCCAGTGAATGACCGAGGCTTCACTCTCCCGGTGGGGATTTTCACCTTTATGTTAGGTGAACTGTCAGGGTCAGACACGTACTCTTCTCATCTGCAAGTGAACCTCCGACCATCGTGGACTTCAGAATTGCAAATTAGCTCACAGGACTTCCTCTCAGCCCCAGCTATCTACTCTATTAACCAGCTGGTACCACACCCCTACTCCCGGATTCTAGCCTAGACCACAGGAAGGCAGCATCGTCAAATGAGCCGTAAGTTCAGGGCCCCCATTCATACAAAATTCGGTCACCATTCTTCCCTTCTCTTCTTCCTGCTGTCTTCCGTAAAAAACTGTTGAGCATCTCCTAGGTATTAGGCACAGTAATTTGGAGATAAAGTTGTCTTTATCCTTAAAAAGGTATTAGTCAAGGTTCTCCAGAGAAACAGAACTAATAGGATACATAGAGATATATAAGAGGAGATTTATTATTATGGGAATTGGCTCACACAATTATAGAATCGGAGATAGGCCACATGCAAGCTTGAGAACCAGGAAAGCTGGCAGTACAGTTCTGTCCACATCCAAAGGCCTAAGAACCGGGGAAGCCATGGTGTAGCTCCCAGTCCAAGGCCAAAGGCCTAAGAACTGGGGAGGGACACTGGTGTAAGTCCCAAAATCTGAATCTAAAGGCCCTGGAGGCAGGAGCTCCAATGTCCAGGAGCAGGAGAATATAGATGTCCCAGCTCGAGAACACAGAGAGAGAATTCATCCTTCCTCCACCTTTTTGTTCCATTTGGACATTCAGTGAACTGGGTGCTGCCTGCCCATTGGTGAGGGAAATCTTCCTTGTTTTCTTTCTTTTACTTTCCATAGACATGTGTCATTGAATTGGAAGTGGGTGTCTTATAAGCACTGTATGGCTGGGTCACATTTTTTAATCCACTTTTTACTGATATATTTAGATCGATTACATTTACGATAATTATTGATATGTTAACATTTAAGGTTGCCATTTATTATTTGTTTTCCATTTGGTTCCTCCAGTCTCATTTCTCTGGTTCTCTTTTCTTACCTTCCTGCATGATTCTGAACATATTTTAGGATTCCATCTGGATTTAGTGCTTTTAAGTGCATCTCTTTGTATGTTTTTGGTAGTGCTTGTTCTGAGTACTGCTATATCTACTTATCTATATATCTATCAATCTACGAATTATACAGTCTAATATAATAGCGTTTTACCACTTTGAGTGAATGTGGAAACCTCACTCTTATTTAAGTCTCTTTGTCTTCCCTATTTAAAAATATTATTGTCTTGGGAATCAGAAGGTGCTACAATTTTTGTTCCAGTCATCAAATATGTTTTTTTTTAACATCTTTATTGGAGTATACTTGCTTTACAATGGTGTGTTAGTTTCTGCCGTATAACAAAGTGAATCCGCTATACACATACATATATCTCCTCCCTCTTGCGTCTCCCTCCCACCCTCCCTATCCCAGCCCTCTAGGTGGTCACAAAGCACCGAGCTGATCTCCCTGTGCTATGCTATGCGGCTGCTTCCCACTAGCTATCTGTTTCACATTTGGTAGTGTATATATGTCCATGCCACTCTCTCACTTCATCCCGGCTTACCCTTTCCCCTCCCCGTGTCCTCAAGTCTATTCTCTACGACCAGACTTATTATTGGTGAGGGCAAACATTTTCCAGAACTCTGTCATTTATACTGCTCCACACTCTGTTAAATGACCCACATTCGGTTATTTAATATAAATGAGGTGACTTCAAATTGGGCTGCTTTCTGAAACCGACAGAAAAGCCTATTCCTCTTTGTTTTTCTTATTTATGGGGGGAAAAAGCATATATGGAAGCACCATCTGAACTCCCATTATTCACAGGAGCCCTTTAGAATGTGTTCTTGAAACCATATTGCATAATCTAAAACCTGACTCACTTCAAGCTTTGCTTGCAATAGAAGGTAAAGCCCTTCCTTCATTTTCCTCACATTTTCCACCATGCAACTTATGCAGGTTCCTGTAAAGCACACGCACTAAACAATTACACACACACGCACGTACACACCTTGTAAGCCAGAATCCGTGCAATGACCAGCTCAGAAATCTTTATGGATTTTGTGTCATCAGATGTGACTTTGGAGGATGAAATTTAATAACTCAACCAGTATTGCTTAATCATCTCAGAAAATGCAATTGTTTATTTATCTTCAGAAGAGTTTCCTGGCTTCAGAAGTTGCAATAATTGTTTACCTTATGCTTATTTTGACCTAGTATATGTTTGGCATATGTCGGTGGAGGGTATAGAATTCAGGCAAGTTTCTATATTTCTTAGAAAATCAAACTAAAATAAAACTTTACCAGCTTATAGTAACAATTGATATTTCAAACTCCAGTTGAAGAAGATCTGGCTTTGAGAAAGAAGTGGTTCCTGGCAACTCTTGCTAAAATGAGTAGATAAATTATATACTTCATTTTACGCCAGAACCGTAACCAGTGCATTTATACCAAAAACGAAACAAGCTTTTGTGGCAGTCTCAGATAATTATACACTTTAATTTTGAGAACTACGTCTTATCCCAAAAAGGTCATTACTTTCAATAGACTTGAAGTGTTTTAGAATGTGTTACCTCTGTTTTAGGCCACACACGTTATTTCTGTGTGTAAGGAAATTACTATGGAGTGAGCTGAGCAGTCATAAACCGAACTGGGCCCTGAACGTTTAACAACCGTGCACACAGAGGGTAGGAGACCAATGTTCATCGCTGTCTTGATTACATCTGCATTCCAAAGGGGAGACATTTCTGGGGACCCGCATGTGAATGCGTGTTGAAACATGCCTCAAGGGGAACAGGAGAGCTGGTTTTCCCTTCCTTTTTTTTTTTTTCTTTTCTTTTTTTTTACGGCTGCGCCATGCGGCATGCAGGATCTTAGTTCCCCGACCAGGGATGGAACCCGCGCCCCCTGCAGTGGAAGCGCGGAGTCAGCCTCTGGACTGCCAGGGAAGTCCCTGAAGTTCTTCTTTAAAGTTGGATACTTCCTAAATAACACCCACAAATAAATACTGTATTTCTTCAGCTCAAAGATAAGGAAATATTTTATCTTCTTTCCCCATCTACATTTTTTGTTTCAGAAACCAAGACACATCTTACCTTCAGTTTAACGTAGCAGGTTTCTTCTGTCTGGAAATCTTCAGTATTAGACTTTTGCTATGATATACAACTGATGGTGTCTTAGAAATAAAGGAGTACAAGGAATTTGTAAGCACTATTGAGAGCGGCATTTGTGGCCTACTGCTGCCATAAACATTTATCACAAACTTAGCAGACCACACACATTTATTGTCTCACAGTCCTGTAGGTGAGAAGTTTGACATGGGCTCACTAAAATCAAAGTCATGGCTGGGCTGAACTCTTTTTTTTTAAAATTTTTATTGGAGTATAGTTGACTTAACAATGTTGTGCTAGTGGCAGGGCCGAACTCTTAACTGAAGGGTCTGGGGGCTGTCCACTTTCAAGCTGTTGGCAGAACTGAGTTCCATGCTGAGGTCCGAGGTCCCCGTTCCCTGTTGGCTGTCAGGTTCCCAGTTCCTAGAGGCCCCTCTCTTTCCCTGCCTCACGGTCCCTTCCATCTCCCAGGCGAGTAATGGCAGGTTGTGTCCTTTTCATGCCTCATCTCTCTGACTTAGTTCTGCTGCTGCAGCTCTCTGAGCCCAGCGGGGAGAGGTTCTCTGCTTGGAAGGGCTCCTGTGATTCGTTTGAGCCCACCTGGACGACCCAGGGTGCCCTCCCCCGTCAGTGTCCTTTACACATCTGTAAGATCCCTTTTGCCACGCAACGTAACATATTCCTAGGTTCCCAGGATTAGAAGGACGTGGAATTCTTTGGAGCCCATCATTCTGCCTGTGACAAACCATAATGTGTCCTGCGTGAATGGAAGTCTCCTTAGAGCCCCAAGGCAGACTGAAGGGCCCCTGCAGAACAGAGACAGGGCCAGCGTGAGTGCAAGGAGATGCTGGAGAGAGGCTTTCAGTCCTACGGTAGAGAGCACTACTGAGCCTTTCTGAAGCACGCCGCTGAACACACCTTGCGTGTATGTCTCTGTAGAGTTTTCTGTATACTGAGGGAATGCGTGCCAATGACACAAAAGAGCGGAATTCGGGTTACCTTACCTCTGGTGTTTCTGGGGTGCCACTGACAGGTCTGCCTCCTGTTTACAGTGGAAGTGTCTGGCAGCAAAGCCCCTGAGGAGGTTACTTCCTAACATTCACTTCGTGGAGTAGCAAGAAAATAATAATGTTCTCGGGAAGAGGGGACCGTATTTCCAGACAATTGAACACTCCTTTATTACCTTTTCAGGAAAGAATTGGCCTAAAAATGTAGCTCCTCTTGGGGTCAGTGGTGTGTCATACTGTTCTAAAATCTAATACTCTCTGCCGTTATTTTGGAAAGAGTACCATTATTTCCATTTTGTAGATAATACCGCTCCTTGAATGAGCTGTCTCGTTTGTCCTTCAGTATTGGCGCTGCAGATGGCCCTGCATGGGGAGGCATAATGAATTTAAAGGCCATCCTCTGACTCCGTAAGAACCTCAGAAAATGGAAGGTACAACGCCTGCTCCATAAGGGCAGGAATTGACCCACAGGGAAACGCGGCTTGTACATTTCCTCGTACCTAGCTACATGACTCTGCGCTAGAAAGAGGAAAGCACTTTTATAACCCCAAATTGCCCGCATACGTTGTCTTACACAGGGCAGATTAGTAATATGAGTGAGTCAGATATCACCTCCTTAAGTAGAAGATTTCATATAAATGGCTACCACACTTATAGGAAACTTATCTATGTTTAGACGTGTTTAAACCCACTATTTCACCATTTAAGCTCAGTAATATTGAATACTGAGTCTCCAGTTCTGCAAAATGGCTATTTCAGAAGACAAGCTGTAATTTCCAGCTGAAGTAAGATTGGATAAGTGGCCGAAAGTAAGAATATTCTGCCTCTCAACAATTTCGCAATCTTGAGAGGCAGTAAAAGGGGATTTTATGGGCTTCCCTGGTGGCGCAGTTGTTGCAAGTCCGCCTGCCGATGCAGGGGACACGGGTTCGTGCCCCGGTCCGGGAGGATCCCACATGCCGCGGAGCGGCTGGGCCCGTGAGCCATGGCCGCTGGGCCTGAGCGTCCGGAGCCTGTGCTCCGCAGCGGGAGAGGCCACGGCAGTGAGAGGCCCGCGTACCGCAAAAAAAAAAAAAAAAAAAAAAAAAGGGGGATTTTATGGAACGAAAAATGATAGTATTTACATTATGCAGCTTAAAAAGTGCAATAGGCCTTTTTTCCCACGTGAAGAAATTTTAAGCAGAGACTATTATATTTCCGTAGATAACGTGACTTTTGATTCAGTAAGAGAATTGCATACCCAACAGGGGTGCAATGATAAAAATACCCAGCTTTGGGGAACCCTGACTCCTGAATTGTTCAGACGAAAGGTGATCAATCCTGGCACCCACTTTATTGCACCTGAATACGCGATGTATGTCTCTGCATTTCAACCATCTCAGTCCGGTGTGTTCTTTCCCCCTGTCCACGGTTAGAAATGCACTTTCCTTTCAACACTTTTCAAGCCCTGACTTCTCAGGATGGTTGTTTCCTCTGATTTGCTCCCTGCCCACTTCCCCAGGCAGGACCATCCTTTCCTCACAGGAAACTGGGTTCAAGCCCTGGGTCCCGCTGCCCTTTACTCTTCTTGGTTCGCCATTGGTGTTGACTGCTGTCCTACAGATGTGGGTAATGAGACCTGTGTCAAGTGTGATTATTCTGAATGGGCTACGACACTGTGGCTTTGCCGTGTGTCCCCCCAGTATTCTCCTCAAAAGACCCTTTTTTTTTTTTTTTTACAAAACGAAACATTTTTGTTTGGTCCATCAGAGCCTGAGTCTAGAAACACCCATGGAGAATCATCCTACAGGGCTGGTACTGACAATTGATAGAATAGCCTCTGTGTCAGAAGAGCTGCCATACGTACAGGGTTAAAAATACTCACAGCTCAGAGTAAAAGAAGGAATATAAAGGAGGCCCAAAGGGGAGGCTAGTGCTTCTGGGTGCTTCTCCAGGTGTAAACCATCCCCCCCTGCACGCCCCATGGGAAGCGAGGGGCCACAGACTGGGCCACCCGCTGCCTGGGGGCTGCAGGGCAGTGAGGCCAGGCGGCCCAGGAAGCCGGGTTCAGTCATCCTCGGGCAGACGCAGAGCTCAGGGCTGAACTGCCCCCACCCAGACTGTGGACCACAGGGAAATCCCTAGTTTAGTGCAAAGCCTGGGCACGTCAGCCAGAGTCCTTCATGTGCGCGAACCTCAGCGATGAGCTTGCCCGCAAAGCTGGGGACCTGGGATGGTGGAGCTGAGTGAGCACAGGGTTGACGCTTACAGAGGTGAAGGACGGGGAGAAATGGTGCTCACGCGTTGGGTGATAGGGTGGATGGTGGCGCTTGTTCCTGAGCTATAGCATCCTGGAGGGAGGAGCAAATCAGGAAGAAGATGGGAAACGCAGTTGGGCTTCAGGGGTCTGTGGCATATTCACGTGCAGCTTCCTAATACGTAGCTGGCTTTATGAGTCTGAAATGTAGCAGACCAGGCCACGTGGAAAGGCCGTTAATGGTGAGAGGGCAGCTGGGGAGACTGGCATAAACTGGGGGTTAGCATGCTTTTTCTATAAAAGGCCGGAGAGTAAGTATTTTAAGTTTTGTGCACCATAGGGTCTCTGTCGCAGCTCTTCAGCTCTGCTGCAGCCGCTCAAAAGCAGCCATAGGCCATATGCCAGACAGTGGGTGTGGCTGTGTTCCAATAAAACTTTATTTACAAAAATGAGTGGTGGGCGTGAGTCGGTCCTTTGGCTGCAGTTTACCAGCTTCTGCTATAAATTGTGTATTGAAGACATGGAACAGGTCTCAGGAATATAAGTACTTATAACAGAGCCTCTGAAAGTATAAAAGTATAAAAGAATCTCCTGGGAGCTGTTTCAAAGGCAGAGATTTCTAGACCCCATACAAGTTTCACTTGCAATAGAAATCCAAGCTTGAGTTTAAGGGATGGACAGTGAAATGAGCCTACAGAAGAAGGGGAGAGGGCAGCTTCTTGGAGCCTGGAGGAAGGGGCTGTGTACAGCACCCCTAAGAAGTCAAGAGTAATCAGGACCACACGTCCTCCATTGACCATAGCAACAGAAAGTTTGGGTTTAGTCGTGGGCGCAGAAGCCTGCCTATGGTGGGTGGAGAGGCCCAGGGAAATGAAAACAGAAAATAGTGGCCCTAGACAGCCTTTTGATGAAGGGGAAAGCGAAGGTGGCTTTTAATTGGAAGAAGAGTCTCCAGGGAAATGTTTGTTTTAAGGTAGGAGAGACATCCTCACATTGAAAAGCTGATGACAAGAAGCCAGTGGAGAGGGGAGGCGAGGAGCTCAGGAGAGAGGGGGCAGCCGATGTTCAGAGCCAGGACGCTGAAGATGCAGCTGTTGGGCGACCAGGGTTTCACGGGAATAAGCATATTTATAAAGAGAATAAAAGTGAAGTGTCAGTTGCAGGTAAATTTAGAGGCAAGAAGATAAAGTGAAAAAAAAAAGAAGATAAAGTGATTGCAACTGACGGCCTCTTGGGTTTTCCTAAGCCAGGCCTTAGGTCATCTGCTGAAGGTGAGTGGGGAGGTCCTGTAGCTGGTAGGCTGGAGGGGATGAAGATCCTGCTGCAGAAGGTGGGAGAGAGAAGCAGGTAGGAAAGAGGAAGAGTTGTGGGTGCGCTCTGCATCGGATTCAAGTCCAGGTCCCCCAACAAGCCTTCATTATCCCCTCCTGGGTGGTTTCCACTTTCGTTCATTCAGTCTAAGAATGCCCATGGTGTGCCCATTGCATGCCGGGCTAGAGTGGAAGATGCAGCATCAGTGGAACGTCATCCTTGCTCTCAGGGAGACATAGAATAAAGAAGTGCGAGGTGACACCTGTAGGAAGAGGTAACCAGAGCTCCACACACACACACACACACACACACCACAGGAGTCAGGACTCTGTGTTACACTTTGCGTGCATGCCCTGTGCGCCTACCCAGGAGGCTCGCTGCCGTTTCACAAACCTGCCGGCTCTCTCCCTGTCCAGGTATTAAAACTTGCAGCCATCTTCAGAAGCCTAACCCAAACCCCGTCATGTCTTCTTCTACCCTTAAACACCTGGGACATTGCACCTCAATAAAGCGAGGGAGGGAGATGAGGCGAGAAATGCCGAGGAGAGCCTGATTCCTAGGCAAGCAAAACCCGACAAAGAAAGTCTGCTTAGAAGTCACCGTTCCTGCATGGCAACTTTTTATCCGAAATGAATGACCTGGAATCTGTTACGATGACAAAAGCAGGAACAAGCATCAGAAAACTCGAGGCTGAATCTATCCTGGAAGTAATCACCTCATTCTCGTATCCTCCCGTCAAAGAACATTCGGCACTTCTACTCAAAACAAGGTTGTCAAATCAATTAAGTGTATTGATCGCCCCTTTCCAGTACTATGTTTCATGAATAATGGAGCCGTATTTTAAGTCAAAAGATCGTTTTCTATTCTGGACGTGTAAGGTAAAACCATTATACATAATAGATCAAATTAATTGAATTATTACCTGTAAAGTTACCAGTAATGGCTTTCACGGAATTAGCTGTAATCATTGCCAGTGGCATTAATTGTAGTGAATCTATGTTCATTTTCCTAAGAAAGCTATAATACATTGCGTCTTGGGCTATACAGCAAATGCGTAAGGAATCAGAACCATTTACTTGGCAAATCGCTCCAAACACTGTCCAAAGCAATTATTCAAAAATTCACATACAAGAACTGAAGTTTTTGCCATTTATAGGTTGAAAAGAAGTGTCCAAAGGCATATTCTTATAAATCTTATACATACATTAGCCTCATCTTGAGGTTTTATTTCTTGTTGTGATTCAGTCTCCGTTGAGACTAGGAATTGGCAAACTAGTCGAATTCCTATCCATTTGCAAACTCTTGCCCACAGCTTGTTATGCCCAAAGGAAGCGTCACGGACTCTCCTTGACCATGAAGGTGAGAAAGGATGAAGAGTCCATTTAGGTTAGAAACAGAAATTCTTTCTGAGGTTTAAGTAGACAGAGCAAGCAGAGAAAAGAAAACTTCCTTAATCTACAAATCTTAAGAGATGACCACAGGACCTTTGCGCTCTTAACACGTTGTTTTAACAAAATTTATAAAACCACATCTTCTCATTTATTTATGATTCAACAAGTATTTATTGAGCACCTGCTGCATGCTTGATACTGTTCTTTTTGTAGGAGGTAGAACATTGATGCACAAAGTTTCTCTTTCATATTATAGTATGGCCTCGTGGGGAGGGTCTGTGTGGGAGAGTGGGGCAGAGAGTAAGTGGAGAGCTCTCTACTCTCTGTCATATTTCGCCCACCACTAACTGCTTCCTTGATTCTCAGTCTGGTCATTGTGGACTGTGACCCAGCCCCATCCATCTCATTCTAAATGGATCTCCCTCAATAAGCATCTGCTTTTGTTGCTAACACCTGACTGTATATCCTGATTTTTTTTTTCCATTTCTTGATTTTATTTCCCCTGCAGATTGCCAGGTTCACTCTAGGTGTATTAACTTCTCTGCCTCACCCAGTTTCTTCTAATAATAGGATCCCTCCTTCCTTTTGGAATCCTCCCTCACTCCACATGGAAAGAGCTGTAACGCATGTTGTCTGGACCATTTCCCTGCAGGAGGCATATGGCTGAGACTTGGCAGTTAGTGGAGCCCGGCACACTGGCCACAGGTCAGGACTGGGTGTATAACCCCACCAGGCCCATCAGAAATCTCTGCTTTCCATCCCAAAGAGCAAGAAAATTGCTGGTGTCTTCAGGTTCATGGTACTGGCAGTATTTAATACCCTTTCTCCCAGCTGCTAGGACGAAGTCTGCGTAGGATATGAGGGTTGAGGATAGTACAGTTCAATATCTCCTCCTGTGACACAGCCTCCTTGTTACACACTAGATAGCTTGTATTCTGCCCCCTTAGTGGTTATTTTTGTCCTGATAGCCTGCCATATTTTCCTAACACTTAGCAATACCTGAAAATGTATTATTATTTTCTCCTTCTTCATTCTTCTCTCTCAATGGAATGTAAGCCCTTTGATATCAGGGATTTTGTTCTGTTTTCTTTTATTCTCCACTTAACATTGACACCTAAAACAGTGTGTGGTTCTTTACAAGAACTCCAGATACTTTTAAGGAAAGAAAGAAGGATTTCTTGAGCCAGTTCCATGATGTTTTATTTTCCATACTTCATTATTGTAATATTAAAAGTACATTTACTTTAATATATGGTCGGTTAGGTCTACCCTTATTCATTGCTGGTGGGAATGTACTGTGGTACAATCACTTTGGAAAACTTCTAGTTTCTAATAAACTTAATGAATTTCCATGTGACACAGAAATTCCACTTGTGGGTAGATAGCAAAAAGAAATGAGTGTTCATGTCTACAAAAAGAATTATGGAGTGTCCTTCCCCCCGTGGTGAACCACAGCTTCCCCCAGCCTCTGCAGGAGACCTTCCAACACTAGCAGACTGAGTCCCAACCATCAGGAAGCCAGCACAAGCCTATTAGAAAGTCTCATCCACCAGAAGACAAACAGCAGAAGCAAAAGGAACTACAGTCCTGCAGCCTGTGGAACAAAAACCACATCCACAGAAGGACAGACAAGATGAAAATGTAGAGGGCTATGTACCAGATGAAGGAACAAGATAAAACCCCAGAAAAACAACTAAATGAAGTGGAGATAGGCAACCTTCCAGGAAAACAATTCAGAATAATGATAGTGAAGATGATCCAGGACCTCGGAAAAAGAATGGAGGCAAAGATCAAGAAGATGCGAGAAATATTTCACAAAGACCTAGAAGAATTAACAAACAAACAGAGAAGAACAATACAGTAACTGAAATGAAGTCTACACTAGAAGGAATCAATAGCAGAATAACTGAGGCAGAAGAACGGATAAGTGACCTGGAAGACAGAATGGTGGAATTCATTGCTGCAGACAGAATAAAGAAAAAAGAATGAAAAGAAACGAAGACAGCCTAAGAAACCTCTGGAACAACATTAAACGCAACAACATTTGCATTATAGGGGTCCCAGAAGGAGAAGAGAGACAGAAAGGACCTGAGAAAATATTTGGAGAGATTATAGTTGAAAACTTCCCTAACATGGGAACGGAAATAGCCACACAAGTCCAGGAAGCACAGTGAGTCCCATGCAGGATAAACCCAAGGAGAAACACGCCGAGACACATAGTAATCAAATTGGCAAAAATTAAAGACAAAGAAAAATTATTGAAAGCAGCAAGAGAAAAATGACAAATAACATACAAGGGAACTCCCATAAGGTGACGAGCCGATTTCTCAAAAGAAACTCTACAAGCCAGAAGGGAGTGGCATGATATACTTAAAGTGATGAAAGAGAAGAACCTACAACCAAGATTACTCTACCCAGCAAGGATCTCATTCAGATTCGATGGAGAAACCAAAATTTACAGACAAGCAAAACCTAAGAGAATTCAGCACCACCAAACCAGCTCTACAACACATGCTAAAGGAACTTCTTTAAGTGGGAAACACAAGAGAAGAAAAGGACCTACAAAAACAAACCCAAAACAATTAAGAAAATGGTCATAGGAACATACATATCGATAATTACCTTAAACGTGAATGGATTAAATACTCCAACCAAAACACACAAGCTTGTTGAATGGATACAAAAACAAGACCCATATATATGCTGTCTACAAGAGACCCACTTCAGACCTAGGGACACATACAGACTGAAAGTGAAGGGATGGAAAAAGATATTCCATGCAAATGGAAATCAAAAGAAAGCTGGAGTAGCAATTCTCATATCAGACAAAATAGACTTTAAAATAAAAAATATTATAAGAGACAAGGAAGGACACCACATAATGATCAAGGGATCAATCCAAGAAGAAGATATAACAATTATAAATATATATGCACCCAACATAAGGAGCACCTCAATACATAAGGCAACTGCTAACAGCTGTAAAAGAGGAAATCGACAGTAACACAATAATAGTGGGGGACTTTAACACCTCACTTACACCAATGGACAGATCATCCAAACAGAAAATTAATAAGGAAACACAAGCTTTAAATGACACAATAGACCAGATAGATTTGTTTGATATTTATAGGACATTCCATCCAAAAACAGCAGATTACACTTTCTTCTCAAGTGCACACGAAACATTCTCCAGGATAGATCACATCTTGGGACACAAATCAAGCCTCAGTAAATTTAAGAAAATTGAAATCATATCAAGCATCTTTTCTGACCACAGTGCTATGAGATTGGAAATGAATTACAGGGGAAAAAATGTAAAAAACACAAACATATGGAGGCTAAACAGTACATTACTAAATAACCAAGAGATCACTGAAGAAATCAAAGAGGAAATCAAAAAATACTTAGTGACAAATGACAATAACAACACGACAAGCCAAAATCTATGGGATGCAGCAAAAGCAGTGCTAAGAGGGAAGTTTATAGCTATACAAGACTACCTCAAGAAACAAGAAAAATCTCAAATACCTGATCTAACCTTACACCTAAAGGAACTAGAGAAAGAAGAACAAACAAAGCCCAACGTTAGCAGAAGGAAAGAAATCATAAAGATCAGAGTGGAAATAAATGAAATAGAAACAAAGAAAACAATAGCAAAGATCAGTAAAACTAAAAGCTGGTTCTTTGATAAGGTAAACAAAATTGATAAACCATTAGCCAGACTTATCAAGAAAAACAGGGAGAGGACTCAACTCAATAAAATTAGAAATGAAAAAGGAGAAGTTACAACAGACACTGCAGAAATACAAAGCATCCTAAGAGACTACTACAAGCAACTCTATGCCAATAAAATGGACAGTCTAGAAGAAATGGACAAATTCTCAGAAAGGTATAACCTGCCAAGACCGAACAAGGAAGAAACAGAAAATATGAACAGACCAATCACAAGTAATGAAATTGAAACTGTGATTAAAAATCTTCCAACCAACAAAAGTCCAGGACCGGATGGCTTCACAGGTGAATTCTATCAAACATTTAGAGAAGAGCTAACACCCATCCTTCTCAGACTCTTCCAAAAAATTGTGGAGGAAGGAACACTCCCAAACACATTCTATGAGGCCACCATCACCCTGATACCAAAACCAGACAAAGATACTACAAAAAAAGAAAACTACAGATCAATATCACTGATGAATATAGATGCAAAAATCCTCAACAAAATACTAGCAAACAGAATCCAACAACACATTAAGAGGATCATACACCACGATCAAGTGGGATTTATCCCAGGCATGTGAGGATTCTTCAATGTATGCAAATCTGTCAATGTGATACACCATATTAACAAACTGAAGAATAAAAACCATATGATCATCTCCATAGATGCAGAAAAAGCTTTTGACAAAATTCAACACCCATTTATGATAAAAACTCCCCAGAAAGTGGGCACAGAGGGAACCTACCTCAACATAATAAAGGCCATATACGACAGACCCACAGCAAACATCATTCTCAATGGTGGAAAACTGAAAGCATTTCCTCTAAGATTAGGAGCAAGACAAGGATGTGCACTCTCACCACTATTATTCAACATAGTTTTGGAAGTCCTGGCCTCGGCAATCAGAGAAGAAAAAGAAATAAAAGGAATACAAGTTGTAAAAGAAGAAGTAAAACCGTCCCTGTTTGCAGATGACACGATACTATACAGAGAGAATCCTAAAGATGCCACCAGAAAACTACTAGAGCTAATCAATGAATCTGGTAAAGTTGCAGGACACAAAGTTAATGCACAGAAATCTCCTGCATTCCTACACACTAATGATGAACAATCTGAAAGAGAAATCAAGGAAACACTCCCATTTCCCACTGCAACAAAAAGAATAAAGTACCTAGGAATAAACTTACCTAGGTAGACAAAAGACCTGTATGCAGAAAACTATAAGACACTTTTGAAAGTAATTAAAGATGATACCAACAGATGGAGAGATATATGTTCTTGGATTGGAAGAATCAATATTGTGAAAATGACTGTATTACCCAAAGCAATCTACAGATTCAATGCAATCCCTATCACATTACCAATGGCATTTTTTACAGAACTAGAACAAAAAATCTTTAAATTCTTATGGAGACACAGAAGACCCTAAATTGCCAAAGCAGTCTTGAGGGAAAAAAACGGAGCTGGAGGAATCAGACTCCCTGACTTCAGACTACACTACAAAGCTACAGTAATCAAGACAGTATGGTACTGGCACAACAACAGAAACATAGATCAATGGAACAGGATAGAAAGCCCAGAGATAAACCCACGCACCTATGGTCAACTAATCTATGACAAAGGAGGCACGGATATGCAATGGAGAAAAGACAATCTCTTCAATAAGTGGTGCTGGGAAAACTGGACAGCTACATGTAAAAGAATGAAATTAGAACACTCCCTAACACCATACACAAAAATAAACTCAAAATGGATTAGAGACCTAAATGTAAATCTGGACACTATAAACTCTTAGAGGAAAACACAGGAAGAACACTGTTTGACATAAGTCATAGCAAGATCTTGTTTGATCCACCTCCTAGAGTAATGGAAATAAAAACAAAAATAAACAAATGGGACCTAATGAAACTTCAAAGCTTTTGCACAGCAAAGGAAACCATAAACAAGATGAAAAGAGAACCCTCAGAATAGGAGAAAATATTTGCAAACGAATCAACGGACTAAGGATTAATTCCAGAATATATAAACAGCTCATGCAGCTCGATATTAAAAAAACAAACAAGCCAATGTAAAAATGGGCAGAAGACCTAAGTAGACATTTCTCCAAGGAAGTCATACAGGTGCCCAAGAAGCACATGAAAAGCTGCTCAACATCACTAATCATTAGAGAAATGCAAATCAAAACTACAATGAGGTGTCACCTCACACCAGTTAGAACGGGCATCATCAGAAAATCTACAACCAACAAATGCTGGAGAGGGTGTGGAGAAAAAGGAACCTTCTTGCACTGTTGGTGGGAATGTAAACTGATACAGCCACTATGGAGAACAGTATGGAGGTTCTTAAATAACTAAAAATAGAATTACCATATGATCCAGCCATCCCACTACTGGGCATATACCCAGAGAAAACCACAATTCAAAAAGACACATGCACCCCAATGTTCATTGCAGCACTATTTCCAATAGCCAGGTCATGGAAGCAACCTAGATGCCCATCGACAGACGAATGGATAAAGAAGATGTGGCACATATATACAATGGAATATTACTCAGCCATAAAAAAGGAATGAAATTGGGTCATTTGCTGAGACATGAATGGATCTAGAGACTGTCATACAGAGTGAAGTAAGTCAGAAAGAGAAAAACAAATATCGTATATTAACGCATATATGTGGAACCTAGAAAAATGGTACAGATGAACCGGTTTTCGGGGCAGAAATTGAGACACAGACGTAGAGAATAAACGTATGGACACCAAGGAGGGAAAGCTGCGGGGGGGTGGGGATGGTGGTGTGATGAATTGGGCGATTGGGGTTGACTTGTATACATTGGTGTGTATAAAACTGATGACTAAGAAAAAAAAAGTAAATGTAACTTCAGTGGAAAAAAAAAAAGACTTATGAAGGATGTTCAGAAGTTCACTCCTAATAGCCTCAAAATGGAAAAGACCCAAATGCCCCTCAACAAGAGAACTTATAAAGACCTGGTATATTCACACAATGGAGAGCCACTCAGGCATAAGAACAAACCTCAGAGAAACTCAACAACAGGGCTGAATCTCAAAGTCATTTTGTGGAGCGCAGGAATTCGGACACAAAAGTTACATAGTGTATGATCCCGTGTACATGGGGGTTGGAGAGGAGGCAGCAGTGACTAGTGGGTGATAGATGTCAGAACAAGGGCCAACCCTGGGTGGAGAGGATGGGGCAGTAACTGGGAGGGGCAGGAGGAAACTTTCTGATGGATCAAAATGTTCTTTGTTTTGACCTGGGCGGGGGTTTATGGTTATTTACAAAGGTAAAAGTGATGGAGCTCTAGACAATTAAGGTTTGTGTTTTACTGCATGAAAATTATTCCTCAATATATAAAATGCAGTGGGAAAAAAATGAAGATTTGTCATGTAGATTCCACCTCCCCACAGGCAAGGAGGAGCTCTAGACTAGTTTCTTTGGCCAGCTGAGCTCATTATAGAGAAACCTCAGCCGTGGTCGTCTTCTTTCTGAAGCCTCCCTATTCTCCCTCCTGGGGAAAACTTAGGACGGTGATGTCAGAACCACCCCATTCGCTTTTCTTAGCCCTCTTGAGACACCACCCTTTCTAAAGCCTTGGAATGTTATCTGCAAAGTAGTAAGTATGTAGCTATCCTGTGCCAAGTGATTTAAGTACATAAGCTCGAAGGATCAGAATGTCCCTGAACACTGGAATGAGTGGTTCCATTTTCTCCAGGAGCATTTTCTAAGGAAATATTTGCCCTGGATCACACGGCTAGAGGGCAGTAGTGCCAGGACCTAGCACTACTATCTAGTGCATGAGGCTTTACCCCCAACACCAGAGAGAGAGAGCATCCATTGCAACTCAGAGTCCACAAATAAAGACATACATACCCCATATAACAGTTTGCTGGAATGATACGTCCATGGTGTGAGGTAGGAAGGCAGACGTGTGGAAACACCGCAAGAAAAGTAATTTACTTTATCCTGGTGTCTAGAGCAGGCATGCTCCAGACTGAGAATTTTCCTTTGTCCAGTTTTGGTTGTCAACTATTTACATACAAACTGGTCAAATGAAAGGAAACCTCTAGAATCAGATGCATCCACCGTTCAACACTTGTTCTTCCCGCGTGGGTAAGTGTCCACTTTGATTATGACCAGGTGTAGCAACAGTCATTCTTTTTTTTTTTAATTGTGGTAAAATAAAATAGGCCATTTTAGCCATTTTAAGTGTCCAATTCAAAGACATTCATTATATTCACACAGTTGTGCAACCCATCACCACTGCTTCTAAAACTTTTCCACCGCCCCACACGGAAACTCTGACCCACCAAGCAGTAACTGCCCACAGCCGCTGTTCCAAGCCCCTGATAACCTCTAATCTACTTTCCTTCTCTGTGGAGAGCAGCGATCTTTCTTGACGTGATTTATGGGAGGTACTCATTTCTTGCAAGTAAAGGTTGACTTTATTTAATGCCCTTGGTTGAGGATATGCTAAAATTAGGGTCTTGTTTCCCTCTCTGTCGCCATAGACATTTGGACAAATAACTGAATCACTGTGTCATAAAGCACTAACATTTCCAGGAGAGAAAATAACATCTTTTCTCATCTTAAAGGACTGTGTTTATTTTACCAGTAGAGAATGACTGGTGAAATGACTCCGTCAATTAATGTGTGTGTGTGTGTGTGTGTGTGTGTGTGTGTGTGTGTGTGTGTGTGTGTATTACAGGTATACATGGTAGAATGAATCATCTCTGATTTAGACATCTATCAGATTCTTCCATGTATAAAAATACATTAGTAGAAGAACCATTTCTTTGCCAAATTCTAGCATAATTATGGACAGTAAGACACCCAGCAAATCGTGTGTCCTGAACTGTAAATAAGTAGTGTCCTCCATCGCGGAGCAAGTGTACAGCCAGAAGCCCTCCCTAACCTCATCCGGCACAGCAGGAGAGCCAGGCATCACCCTGTTATCTTCAGCCACTCCTGTCTTCACAAATAGTGTGACGGCATCTCACAGAGAAGCGGAGATAAGATTTTTTTTTTTTTTTAATGCTCACTTCGTAGAAGTCTGTAATCCATTCCCAGTATTTAAAGGTGGCATAATCTGACTGTTTTTACCTGAGACAGAGTTCTGAGGTCAGATTCAAAGCTAAGGGCAGTAATCTCATGACAAAGGAGGGGGCCTCACTGAAACAAGTCTCTCTCTCTGCTTTCAGGATCTCATTCTTTAGACAATTTGCATTGTACATTAATGATGCCGTTCTGGATTTTCTGTGTTCTTCTCCTATCTGACTACGTGTTTTTATTGCAGATTTACAAAGGGAAGATTTGGCTGTGCTATCTTGCCCCGGGGAGCAAGGAGATTAATATAACAAGGCAGTAACGTGGGGTTGATTTCTCTGTGTTCTCAGAAATACTCTGAGATTTCTTTTCTCATTGTCATCACTGTCAGTTTCATCCTTTTATCAACAGACTCGTATCACAACCATTCTTTTGTGTAGAGTAGACAGCTGTCAACATTCTCCTATCTGTTAGTTTGAATAGGAAAAGGTCTAATATTCCAAAACTCTTTTCACCCTCTTGCACCCTTGGCTGATTTAAAACTTTTTATTATTGCGATTGAATGTGACTAGGTATTGCGTCAAATCTCAATTATGACTTTAAATATCATTCTTCTTCCCCTAACCTCTGTCCTTCTTCCCAGTAGTGCCTCAGGGGGTTGCCTCAAATGCGGAGCTGAATTTGCTGGGTTTAGTAGTTAATCAGAGCGATTGAATGTGAATTAAATTCAGGCCTCTAGAGACGAGAGTTTATTCACCCTTTGCCAAAGAATAGCCTCTTCTTTTAAGGACCAAAAAGCCTACTAAGTATTTCTCGGCCTTCTGATAGTGTGTGCAGGGTTACTCTTTGTGGAAATTAGTAAGATGTGAGTATAGGGATATATCAATATAATCCCCAAAGGGGAAACTTTACATTACAGAAGTGAGTTATGATGGACAGTGTGTACACATTTTACAGACCTTCAAAAATGACTACCTTGTAGAGTCTGTACTCCTTATGCTTTCAGAGTATGGACTGGTTTTTAGAAAAGCCTTGAAAATTTCATAAAGGCATCTGTACCCTAAAGGGAGGTGTATAGGGGAGAGGAGAGAATTTGTTTCTGTGGGCATTTGATGCTACCTGGAACTCTTCTCCCAAAATGAAACATTGTCTGGAGGACCGTAAGTGAGGCAATGATATCTCTTATTAGCAGTACCAGTTGGAATCAACCCGGTTTGGGAAGAGTAGCATCACGGACAATGAAAATGATACTTGTTCATTCATAAAGAAGGCTAAACTTGGGTCATCAGAATCTGGTCAGATAGGGCTTGTGAAGCAATGAAACTATGACCCTTTCGTGAAGAAAAGAGATTTCCAAAGCCCCTGTCCTTGACAACATCAGACAGATAGGAGTGACGGAAAGGAGCCTGGATGGAATTCTCCTGTGCTCTTCCTGGGGAATAGTACTGGGGTTACAGCGTAATGGGACTTAGGTGCTGGGAGCTGGCTGGAGCATGCCAGCCTCTGAGAGACCAGTAGAGAGCAGAGCCTAGTGTCAGCCGCACACGGTGGGCAGGTGCTGTCAGAAGCTCAGTAGAAGAACGAGATGAGTCACACTTCACAAAACCAGAACCTGTCTGCAGTGCCATCATTGTTCAAGACGGGGCATCACAGGGTGCCCAGCTGTCATCCACGTGCACCCAAGGGAAGACGGGTAGATGGTGGCGATCTCCTCACCTCTGGCTGTAGGTGGATAAAGAGAAAAGATGGGAATTGGCGCTGATGATCACTTTTCCTTTTTCACTCATCACACCGACTTAAGCAACCTCTCCTCCTCCACGTTTTAAAGCCTGGTATAAAATGTGCCCAAGCAATTTTAACCCTGCTTACGTTTCAGATGAAGATTGAGTTGAGCTAGGCTGTCTGAAATCATTCAAACTAGCTGCATGCCATTGGGCAAAAAGGATATAAATGTTAGTTAAATGATTCAGTAAACGTTTATGGACCACTAAATCACTGGACCAGAAGCTCTTTAAAAGCAAGGATTGTGTCTTGTTCACAGTGTACCCCTGGTACGCCCTGCATCAGGGCACAGGATTGCATAGGTTCATCAGGGGATGGTTGGTTGAGTGAATAACATGTTCTTGTTATGTATCTGACACAAAAACAAAGAAATGAATGCTATTCTCGAGGAACTCCCGGTGTGGAGGGATAACTAACTTCTTACTAGTATCGTATCTGTACTATAAAAGATTATGGTTTATAAATGACAAACAACAGAAATAGGGAGGAGGGAGGCATTAATTCTGCCTTTGGACAGGGGATCAAGGAGGCCTGTGTTGCCCAGTTAGGAATGCGTTTGAAAGATGAAGAGAGGTCTGTCAACGAGAGGAGAGGAAGGACGTGGCTTTCCAGGAAGAGCAAGGGTGTGGACGCCTGAGTGTGCGTGGCTCGCCCAGGGATCCGTGAGGTGTCTGACATAGCCCAAGCCTAAGATTTGCAAAGGGGCATGGCTCAATATGGAAGAAAACTGTAGGATATGATCAGATTTAAAGTTTCCTAGGGCTTCATCCTTTTTCTTGAGTAGGAAGCCCTTATATCACATGACGGGAGAGCCTAGATTTAGTGAGCCCATTAGAGACTGCAGATGTCATTCAAACAAGACAGGACTAGTGTCTGTAGTAGAGTGTGGGGACTCTTTGGGGGACAAAGACGTTGTGTGGATAAACATGTTGGAGATAGAAAGGACCACAACCAGGGACTTCCCTGGTGGTGCAGTGGTTAACAATCGCCGGCCAGTGCAGGGGACACGGGTTTGAGCCCTGGTCCGGGAAGATCCCACATGCAGCTAAGCCCATGCACCACAGCTACTGAGTCTGAGCTCTAGAGCCCTCGAGCCACAATTCCTGAGGCTGCTCGCCACAACCACTGAAGCCTGTGCTCCGCAACAAGAGAAGCCACCGCAATGAGAAGCCCGTGCACCGCAACAAAGAGTAGCCCCTGCTCGCTGCAACTAGAGAAAACCTGCGCGTAGCAACGAAGACCCAACACAGCCAAAAATAAATAAATAAATAATAATTTAAAAAAAGAAAGAAAGGGCCACACCATGTAACCTGTGGTTGATGGTGTGGGGCAGAGGGAGGGGTGCAAGCTGACAGAAGTTTCTCTCTTACTCCAGAATCTTTTTGCCTTTCGAATACCTCTATATCTATACCACCCCCAGAAACCCAGGTTAATTATGGTGAGAAGAACAGCCAATGTTTGTATTCCTGCTTTTTGAGTGTTTTGAGAAAATACTGTTTACAGTTTTGCCAAAATCTTAGCCCAATGCAATATTGTCCCATGAATGAATGGGAGGTTTTTTAATGAGCTGGAGAAGGGATCTTGCATGAAATAGAGCAAAAAAGAGTTCACATTTTTATTACAGAATTAATTATAGAAGCCCTAGATAATTACTGACAGTCAAGGCACCTTTTCCTCTAGAAGATGGATACATTATTGCTGTATCAAACGACATGTAATTTATTTAATTCTAAAAAGAAACAAGATCTCAGTTGTCATAAAGAATATAAGATTAGGGCTTCCCTGGTGGCGCAGTAGTTAAGAGTCTGCTTGCCGATGCAGGGGACATGGGTTCGAGCCCTGGTCCGGGAAGATCCCACATGCCATGGAGCAACTAAGCCCATGCGTCACAACTACTGAGCCTGTGGTCTAGACCCCACGAGCCACAACTACTGAGACTGCGTGTCTAGATCCCGTGCTCCGCAACAAGAGAGGCCACCACAGTGAGAAGCCTGTGCACTGCAAGAAAGAATAGCCCCCGCTCACCGCAACTATAAGAAAGCCCGCACGCAGCAACAGAGACCCAACACCCTCAAAAATAAATTAAAAAAAAAAAAAGAATATAAGATTAGATGTGGTTCTTGCTAGGGAGCCTAGAAGATGTGTGATAGGGTGCAATTTGGGGTACCCATGCAGCAGAAGAAAATATAACAAATAAAAAGTTCCAAAGTTTTCAGTAACATGAAGGCCATACTAAGACACAAGAAAACTATAAGAAAATAAAAAATAAAACATTTAAGTTAGTAAAATCTAGAAAATGGTAGACTTCAGATAAGATCATAAAGGTGTTTCTCACAGGGTGAGGGATGGCTGATGTGTCAGCCATCTGAGGAAGCACGTCAGATTTCTTGAAAAGGGAGATATATGTACACACACATCTGTGTGTGTGTGTCATAGATATTTTTGTATATGTAATTAGTAAATGCATATGCTAGCGCTGTAATGTCTTTGGTTTGGTTTTTGGAATTTTAAATAACAATAAGAATAGAATGTCATCTTTTTATTTATTTACGTAGGACATGTTTCCTTATATTTCTTTAAAAAGGAAATTGGTATAAACTTATATGGTTTAATTAGCACTGCAAATTAACACACGGTTTTGTTCTTTTGTCACCTTAATGATAAGTTTTATTCTTAAAGTCTTCATGGGTTACCAGGGTGTGAGCACCAGGGACTGTTTTCTATGTAGCAGAATATTTGACTGCATGGTATTAAGAATTTAGAAACTGACTTTAAAATTCTAATAGCCTATCTAATTTAGCTGTGGAAAAGCATCATTATTAGTAGTTATCTTATTCCAATGAAAAACATATATGCCAAAATATTTTTGGAGAAATTAAATTGCAATATCAGTTTTATCTTGAGCAGTTACAATTAATGTGCTAAGTGCAGTGAAATGTGGTTCTTAGAACTTCTTAACTTATATGCTTAAGGAGATTTGGGGTACTTCATAGGACACCCTTTCAGAAGAAACACTGAATTTCAAAAAGTTTGAAAATGTCATACAAATTGAGGGGGAAATCATACAACTTGATAGCCACATAAATTGACTTAAAAAACCACTTTATAAGGTGCAAATTTAATTTTTAGAAAAGCAAAGTTATTACCTAATAAAAACATGAGAGAAGTTTTACCTCCCCCTTCTGAAGCATTGTCTGTAAAGCAAGTCCCTTAGTCTGGGCTGAACAAGCGTCTTCGCGGGGGTTTTGACCCCTTTCAATTATATACAAATTTTGTGTGCATGTTTTAGAGCAAGGTCCACGCCTAGATGGACGTTAAAGACTTTCTTCAGTATGTGTTTTCCTTCTGGCTCTGCCCTCCCATCACCTAGTACTGTGTTCAGAATATACTAGAATTCAGTGATGCTGTTGTTGAATTACGGATGAATGTCTAAAACTGGAAATTATAGAAAGAGTGCAAATGTATAGCTGATGGAAGAGAATTAACTTATTAATTGAGGAAGGGATTTAGCAACAGGGAAGGTCATTAGGGGCCGGAGAATTTACAGGGAACCAGATAAAAAAATAAAAGCAACAGGGTATTTTTTTTTTAATAGCTTTTTTCAATATAAATTTATTTATTTATTTATTTTTGGCTGTGTTGGGTCTTCGTTTCTGGCGAGGGCTTTCTCTAGTTGTGGCGAGCGGGGACCACTCTTCATTGCGGTGCGCGGGCCTCTCACTGTCGTGGCCTCTCTTGTTGCGGAGCACAGGCTCCAGACACGCAGGCTCAGCAGTTGTGGCTCACGGGCCCAGTTGCTCCGCGGCATGTGGGATCTTCCCAGACCAGGGCTCGAACCCGTGTCCCCTGCATTGACAGGCAGATTCTCAACCACTGCACCACCAGGGAAGCCCCAACAGGGTATTTTTGATACTGCACATATTGTAAGGTTACAGCTTGGTGAATTTTCACTACTGTGAACATAGGCAACCACCACTCAGATAAGCGAGCAGAATATTCCCAGCCACACAGACCCTTTCTCATGCTCACTCCTGGTCACTAAGCATCTCGCTCTCCACAGCTAACCGTACAATTGACTTGACATTGTAAATAACTTTTGTCTGTTTTGAACTTCACCTACATCATACATCATACTGTATGTTCTCTTTGTGCCTGTCTTCTTTCACTCAGTGGTAAGTGTGTGGGATTCTTCCATGTACCTCCATGGAGCAGTAGTCCCTTGATTCTTATTACTGTCTTGCAGTCTCTTGTTGTAACTTTACCACAGTTTATTTATCCATTCTGCTGTTGGTACACATTTCCCTTTTTTTCTCTATTACAAATGACACAGCTCTGAGTAGTTATTTATTTATTTATTATTTGTACATTCACAACAGTGTGCAACCATTCCCTCTGTCAAGGTCTGTACAAGTTTCATCACCTGCAAATGCTCTAAGTATCCTTCCTTGTGTGCGTTTTCGGTGGATGTGTACACGCATTCTGTTGTGTATGTACACATTGAGTATAATTTCTGGGTCACAGCTATGTATTTGGGTTGGCCAAAAAGTTCGTTCAGGTTTTTCCATATGATGGTATGGAAAACCCAAACGAACTTTTTGGCCAACCCAATATGTATTTAAAAATAACAATTATGAGGGAGGAGATATGGGGATATGTGGATATGTATAACTGATTCACTTTGTTATGAATCAGAAACTAACACACCATTGTAAAGCAATTACACTCCCATAAAGATGCTAAGAAAATTTTAAAAATAAATAAAGATAACGATCACGAAACTGCCATGTATCTTAGACATTGATATTTTACAGGCTAACACTGTTTGGGTTTTAAAATACTATGGTTCATTGCAACAATTTGGACAGTTCAAAAGGTCACAAAGAAAAGAATACAAATCATGCATAATGCTCACATCCAGAGACAGCCACTGTTAGTGAGTCAAGGTGTCCTAGCTAACCTTTTATGTGTGCATTTCACGGACTACTTTTAAACCATTTATTTTTACTCAATCGTGAATTTTGTTTTATAGCTATTCCTTTACAAAATACTTTTAGTGGTTGAATAGTTATTCTATGCTACGTGTCTATCATGGTTTATTTTCCAGTTTTTGGACTTATAGGTCATTTCTAATTTTCACTGTTTTAAAATACCAATGTTGTGGGTCAGTGTGCATCCGTCTTTGTGGGTATATACCTCTATTTTCTTAGAATTACTTCCTAGAGGTGGAATTGCTGGGAATAAGGTTATTATCAGTCTTAAGGTTTGGTGTATATTTCCACCCTGACCGTACAAGGTTATGTCAGTTTGTGTCTCGTCTTAGCAGTGTGTGGAATGTATGAATCACCGTTTCTCCACACCTCAGCTCATGCTGGTGGTCTAATGAAAATTCTTTGGCAATTTGGTCACACTGGAATACTGTGTGTGTCCTAAAATTCAACAGCCAAATCGTTTACACGGAAATGCATCAGTTTCTTGTAGTAGAGATGAAAGTGGAAGTTTAGAAAATACCAGAATCGTTCAGAAGAAATATGCTGATCTATAGGCAGTGTAAATGTTTATCAGACTAGTGATATGTAGAATGTTCTAGAACTGTCTCCTGTGCCTCCATTCTCATATAAAACATTTACCAGCATTTTATTACCGATACAAATATTCATGCTGTGCCTGCTGGGTGTTATTTTTAAGAACAGCACACCATCCTTGCCCTGTGTACAATGTAGTAGGGAAACCTTACTCAAAGTCCATCAAAGAGTTAAACAACATTATAGGAAATAAGAGTTCAGGACAACCGTAGAAGCATTTTCATGAGGCATTTGATGATAATAATCACAGGCTGTGATAATCACAGGCTGTTACAGCAAAGAAGGTGAATTGGACAGATTTTCAGGGAAGGAGGGACTGCAAGTCCCTGGATTGTTCCAAGTGAGGGAGGCCTTCTAGGAGTTCTGAAAAGTGTGAACAAAATCGCCAAAGAGGAAAACTCAAGGCATTTTTTTCAGCTTTACTGGGGTATAATTGACAAAATTCTACGATAATAAAGGTGTACAGTATGATTTTATACACACACACACACACACACATTGTGAAAGAATTTCCCCCATCAAATTAAACACGTCCATCACCTATCCTCCCTCCTTTCCTTCCTTCCTTCCTTTCTTTTTTCGTGAGAACAATTGAGTTCTACTCTTTTAGGAAACTTCAGTGATATAATACAGGGTTATTAACTCTAGTCACCATTTTATACATTGGATCCTCAGATCTTATTCATCTTATAACTGAAAGTTTGGACCCTTTGACCAACATTTCCCTGTGTCCCCAACCCCAACCTTCTGTTTCTAGGAGTTTGATTTTTTTTTTTTTTTAAGCTTCCACGTATAAGTGAGATGATGCCATATTTGTCTTCTCTGTCTGGCTTATTTCACGTAGCGTAACTCTAGATTCATCCACGTTGGCTCAAATGGTAGAATTTCCTTCTTTTTTATGGCTAAATAATTCAAAACATTTTGGAAAAGTGCAATTAAATCTTTGGACCCAAGGATTGACTTCTTTGAAAATCTGAATTCCGGAGTTGGAGAGTGGGTTAGGAAAAGAGAGTTCGTTGGTACTGAGCAGCCAGAGACGCTGGTCTCCGTGCAGACTGGTTCATGGTCTTCTCCTGCGGGCCAGATCTTAGGTGATTGTGAGAAGTGGGATTTAAAGGAGCAGAGAGACAGGACGCAGAGGGGAGGACGCTTGTGAGGCCTAGTGTGGCTAGGTGATTGCTAGGCTAGATGCAGTGGACAGAGAATCGGTCACCTGAGAAGTTGATGTGCACAGATCAGGAATGAGAACAACTGGGAGACAGGAGTATGCAGGCTGATTTATGCATTACTGATTTAGCGATGTTGCCTTGTGCTTTCCGTCGTCATCTTATGATTGCCCCTGAAATGGGCGAAGGTTTCCTGGTGAAGACAGCAGAAGGGAGGTACCGTGCCGTATGTTTACAGGTTTTTGCAGAATTGCCGGTGCACACCTGTTCAGGAAATTATGGTAGAGCAGCAGATACATTTGCATGTGTACAGCAGCTAAGGAAGTTATGAAAACGAATCAAAGTACAGGCTCCAGAGAATTCAAAATACCACTTCTCTCCCTATTCTACTCTCCCCCAAAAGCTTTATTGATCATCTTTAGGACTCCAACTGTTTATTCTGAAATTTCGTAAATGGGAGGAAAATATCACACATATATTCTGTCTTTTCTGAATGGATTTTACTTCAAGGATTTTAATGCAAGGTAATTTTACTTCAAGATTATCTGGATTTTACTTCAGATAGTCTGTGATGGAAAGCCATTCTTTGTAGAGAAGCACATTAATAAACAAAGGAGGGATAATAGAATTAGAACATCACGCTTTGCTACCCCTAATGATGTCATACATCAAGGTAGTGATCATCGGTGGCTGCTAAAATCTTTAGGTGAAAGGTTGATGGGAGCTTTCAAATGGTTCCATCAGGGTGACCCCTCCAGAACCCCATGTCAGTCTTATCTTTATTAGCAGTGCCTCCTGCTGGGATGCAATAAACTCCACCAAGGAAGTATTCTTGCCTCCCCCCCCACCGACAAAAAAAATCAATCCTCAATCTCATCAAGTCTCTGGAGCTAAACAGCACTTTGTGTAAAAATACACATGATAAAGGAGCGTGTAAAAAATCACCACAAGAACACAACGTGTAACATTCTAGATTGTGGGACATCTTATAGGAATATGGACTCAGGTCCTGAACGGTACAAGTGACATAGGAGAAGAGTGCTGGGGAGCTGAAAGAAGTTGAGGTGACGTATCAATCATAAGAAGCCTGACGCAAACAGATTAACTGCT